>NW_023464897.1:0-9780 GCF_013731165.1 Rhagoletis pomonella
AGATGAGTCGAGAGTAATTGATCTCCATTAGTACCCGTATGAGACTAATTACGACTAATTAATGCCCTATTGTACCCGATTGAGAGTAATTTCGGAATACTCTCTTTAGAGATTAGTCGCACAATTTTTTGCAGGGATGTAACTGGGTGACTACCTACATACATATGTGCACTATTTTGCTTTATTACTCAATTGTTAAGTTTAAAAGTTGGTCTTATTGCTAAACGAAAAATGCAATAAAGCAAATTTGTGTTATTTCACATTCAATTTAGAAATACAGTATATTTTGCTTTGCTGCCTTTATGCTTAAGTACTCATTAGCGATACCTACCTTAAAAATTGTGCAACTATTATCAATTATCAAAGAAAGTATTACACGTCCACCTGCACTGGCTCTACACTTACCCTAATTTGACAAGCTTTTATTTATTTTTCTCATCTCACAGAACAACAAAAACGGCTATAATTTTATGTAGCTCTATAGATAATTACAGTATATTTTGCTTTGCTGCCTCTATGCTTAAGTGCACATTTAAGATACCTACCCCAAAATGTGCATCAAAAGCATTATTTTTAACATTTATAAGGAAACTGCTCCGATAGATGCATTCAACATATCTGCACATTGGCGATACCTGCCTTAAAAATTGTGCGACATTGTATTAGTGCTCTTTGATAAAGTATATTCCTTCTCTTTACTCTAAATTCTAATAATAGTTTGGTTATTGTGATTAATAGGGTTATAATTAATATAGTTATAAATGTAGCCTTAATTGGAGTTTGTTCAATTGGTACAAATATGGATGATATTTCGTCTAGATTATTGAACTTGTATTCTGATTGAGATTCTAAGTATTCTAATATATCTAAATTTTCTTTATGCTTTTTATGGAGTATTTTTACCATAGTTTCCTTAATGTTTATATATTCTTCATTATTTAATGTTATATTGGTTTTGAAATAAATTGAAAAATCTCCATCTAAAATCTCGTTGTTTAATATATTTAATCCGCTTATAATAATGTTTCCGTTACCATAATTAATAAAGGGTGGATTCTTTTCTTTTATCATTTTACATTGAGCATTATTTTTCTCTAATATTCGTATTGTACATTCGTCCCTTTTATTCTGCTTACATATAGTTTGATCTACAAAATCTTTACATTTATTGATTCTTACGTATTGATTTCCTTTGCATAAAGCAATATTTTTATCCAAAATTATTTTTCCTTTTTTTGAAGCTAATGAGTGGATGTAGAATTAATTGTTCACATTTTTCTTTGATTTTTGGGTATTTGTAAACTGTTACAAAGTTTTGTTTGAATTTAACAATTTTAATTTCTGCATATTCTAAAATATTTATGGTTAAAACATTTGTTTTTTCTTTCGCAATGATTTCTGTGATTTCTTCTAAGTCTAATGAAGTTGACAGGAAGCTGTTATTTTTTGCTAAATTAATTGTAGTTAGGAGAGTATTTAGTTCATTGTAGACTTCTGTGAGTATTAATTTTTCAGAGAAATCCTTGGGGTTTAATTTCTTTAATATTTTTTCGAAATTATTATTTATTATTTTTTGTTTATTATGTCCCTCAATTAATTGATTGATTCTTGTCTGTATCTCTACTTCATCATCGTGGTCTGGTGTGCCCGTTATCCATTTTAATATTGTCCCTAATGCGTTTAATCCTCTTCTAAATCTATTAACTGGATTTATCTGTTTTATTAATATTTCAATTTTTTGGTGTAATATTTTCATTTCAGGATTGAATCTAAATTATATTTTGAGTTTAATATATTTTGGTATGGTGTTAATATTCTAGTTAAATTTGTAATATGATATAAATAATCTTAGCTATCAAATATAAAAGCTGGATTCGTTTCTATTAATATATAATCTTTTCCTTTCAGGTTTGTAATATTTGTGTCTGAACTAATTCTGTTTATGCACAGCAAGATTATTATTATTATGAGTATCATTTCTAGTTCGTACGGATGTTATCTTTGTGTATTATTACACATTATTATCAGTTGTTGTGACTGTTCTACCGTTATCCTGTTCAATTATTTTTTTCATGAATCTATCGTGTTTTTTATTTCTTCGGCTTCTCTTAACGTAAATAATATCTCATTTCTTGTAAGTAATTTGTTTGTTCGGTGCCTTCTGTTGGGTGATATCTCTTTCTTGATTATATTGAATTATATTTCTGATGACTTTATAGTCGTATCCTCCTCTTTTGAAAAACACGTCCTCGGGTTTATGTCCTGTCACCGAGTGAATGGTTTTATTGTACTGTCGTACTGCTTCGAATATTACCTCTTCGTGTTTGCCTTTGGTTTCCTTTACTAGTAAGTTAGTTAGCTCCACTATTGTGCTGTGCGTCCGCTCTACTTGACCGTTCGTTGTCGAATATTGTGGTGGCACTGCTGTGTGCTGTATATGTAGTCGATCGTATACAGATTTTGCTACTACATTAACGTATGTCGGGTCGTTATCGGTTGTTAGGTTCGTTGCGTATGGGAATATTTGTGATAGTATTTCATTCAAATATATGTATGTGTTTTTCCTATCTGGTATTTTTCTTATATAGCAGAATTTTGAGTATCTGTCTACTGTAGTTATATATATTTGGTTGTCCATAAAAAATTTATCCATGTGTAAATGTGTACCTACTTCATTTGGTATTGGTGTTTTTCCGTAAAGTAATTTATTCGGTCGTCTGTCGTATTTACATTTTTTACATATCTCACATATTTGTGCTGCCTTCTTTGCCATATCTTGCATGTTAGGCCAGTAATAGCTCTCAGAGAGTTCTTTTATATTATTTCTATAATTTCTATGTGCTCTTCTGTGTATTTGTTCAACTATCTCATTCTGTTCATTTTCGTCAGTGATGTCTCTGACTAATGCATTTGCTATTACAAAATTAGTTGTTGGGAAAGTTTGTACTAGTGTGGTTTTTATTTGATATAGAATTTCTTCTGTAGTGATTATGGCGTTAATATTGTTTGGGTGTAATACGCCTTTAATATCACTTATCAATTGTTCTATAGTGGTGAAGTATATGGTATGTCTAAATTTTCCGAATATATTTTTACTTTCTATTCTTACTAATCCATTGTTAGTTTGGATAATAATTTGATTATTAAAATGGTTTAAGCTAGTGCCTACCCTTCTTATGGTTACAGTGGGTGAGCTGAGTTGAGAGTGCTGCGATTCTGAGTCGGTTAATTGATTAATTTGTTGCCGACTTAGTGCGCCTGCAACTATGTTTTGAGAACCTGGTTTGTATACCAATTTGGCACCGTATTCTTCTATTTGGTTTTTTCCACCTTTTTAGTTTATTATTAGGGTTCTTCCCTGAAATAGAGTAGGTTAAGGACTGATGATCCGTGTAGATTGTAAGGTCTGATCGTCCATATAAATAGTTCCTGAGTTTTTGTAGTGCCCAAATTATGGCTAATAACTCTTTTTCGTTCGTACTATATTTTTGTTCCGTCTCGCTTAGTGTTCTGGATATAAAACAAATGGGATTTCTACCTTGGGATAACACAGCTCCTATGGCAAAATTACTTGCGTCCTTGGTTAAATCAAAGGGTTTATTGAAATCGGGTTGAAAGAGTTCGACTTGTGCTTGTAATTCCTTTTTTAATATATTCATCGCTTTTATGGCTTCCTCATCTAATTTTATTTGCATTCTTTCACTTTGATTTTTCTTTACGAGACCGTTTTCTCCTCTTAAAAACAATGTTAGGGGTTTAGTAATCTTGGCGTAGTCTTTGATGAATTTTCTATAATATCCTGCTAGTCCTAAAAATGATCTTAATTCTTTCAGATTCATAGGCACCGGGTAATTTTTTATGGTCTCAATTTCTTGTGGGTCTACGGTTATTCTGTTATGTTTAATAATATGTCCTAAATATTCAGTGCTGTCTTTGAAAAAATGAGATTTTTCGTATGAAATCTTCATATTTGCTTGACGCAGTGCATTTATAACAATTCTTATGTGTTCCATATGTTCATCGTGTGAGGATGAATATATTAACACATCGTCTATATATACATGCACGAAATTTCCTATGTAATTCCTTAATATGTCATCTACGCATCTTTGAAATATTGAAGGTGCGTTCTTTAGTCCAAACGGCAGCCTTAAGAATTCATATTTTGCTCCGTTTATGCTAAAGGCTGTCTTTTCGGTGTCTGACTCCTTGATTTTTATCTGATGGAAACCTGCTTCCAAATCTAGGGTTGTAAAAACAGTTGCTTTAAATAAATTCTGTATTGTCATGTTGACATCGGGTATGGGATATCTATCGGTAATGGTTTCGCTATTCAATTTCTGAGGTCTATGACCATTCTTCTCTTAGGGTTTCCTAACTCGTCAGTTCCTTTCTTTGGTACTGTCCATACGGGTGAGTTATAGGGACTTTTACTGGGTTTAATTATATTATTCTCTAGCATTTTATTTATTTCTTTATTTATAAAATTATTGTCTGAAAAGGGGTAAGGGTACTGTTTCGTCCATATTGGCTCTTCAGTTTTAGTGCGGATCGTCGCTTCAATTGTTGTTGTAAATGGTAAAATAGGTATTGTTTCCTCATTAATTCTCATAATTTCTTCAACTTCTTTTTTATATTTGCTCTCATCTATTGTGAAATTTACTTGACTGACATCCATTTCTTTTTTCTTCTGTTCTGTTCTCCTGACATACATCATTTTATATTCGAACAGATCTATCTTAGCTTTCATTTCTCTCAAGGATTGTTCTCCTAATATCATATCAAATTCTTTTAATTCTTCGATTTCAAAAAATATTAATTCTTGTCCTAGCATTCTAATCTTCTTGGCTGAGTTTATTGTGTTTGAACCATTCAGAGTTCTACTAACAAATTGTTTAACTGGGAAGGTCTTTCCATTTGGAATATTTTTCCTAATATAATTTAATGTCGAACCTGTGTCTATTAAAACTACTAGTTTTTTGTTATCATGTAAAATAATCTGAAGACACGGCAGATTATTTACTCGTCTAAAAAAGTAGCTCTATTTTCAAATTCGCTTTCATCTATATTTACCTTAATGACTGATCACTATTATTATCCGTTATTTGGTTGATTCTTTGTAGTTTCTGTGGTGCTATATTATATCTGGACGACGTTGGTTGGTGGTTTCGTTTAAATGGTTCTCCTCTATTGGGATTGAAAGGTGCGTATCCTGCTCTTTGTCGTTCATAGTTGTTTCTGAAGGGATTTTGTTGATACGGTTGCTGTTGTTGATGCTGATTATTCGTGGGTTGCCGGAATCTTCCTATTGATGTATCCACGTCCATTGGGCTCGGGTTTGATCTTTCCATGTGGGGAATAGGTTGAACTCCTGGTTGATACTTCCGTTCGTTTTGTGGGTGTTTGGGGTAGTTATAAGCTTCTCGTCGTATCGGATTGTTCTGCCTTTTATAAAGAATCTCCGTGGCAATTGCGTATGCACTTTCTAAATCTCTTGGTTTTGCTGCATATAATGTGTGTTGAGTAAATTCATCATTTATGCCATTGCGGAAGCAATCTATGGCCATTTCTTTTGTGACCTGCTGTAGAGAGTGAGTATTCCCTGGGTAATCAATTTCGCATTTAGTCATTGCTAAATTAAAGATTTGACAGATCTTGCTGTGGAATTCGGATAGCGTCTGTCTTCCTTGTATTTGTCTTTTCATTTCCTCTATGAGGGCGTTATAGCTTCTAGTATCGGCGTAGCTGTAATCTAGGCGATTGAGTATTGCTTGTAAGTGAAATACTGTGCCATGATTCTGTAGAAGAGTTGCTGGTTCTTCTTCGATCTTCGTGTGACGTATTATAAATAATGCATCGTAATATGGTTTGGTATCTCGAAAGGCTTCTATGGGACTCATTGCTGATATGATGGTTGCCCTCCATGTCCTGTATTTGGATGTGTCTCCGTTGAACACTGGTAGCCGCTCGAATAGTCTCAAATTTATTTCATTTGCATTGTTTATCCTGGGACTTATCGGTTGGAATTCTTCGATTTCAGGTACTTGCGCTTGCTGCAGCTGGGCTAATTGTGCTTCTACAGCGGCATAAGCTTGTTCCAAGGTTACTACCCTTGCTTCCATAATGATTCCTCTGCCTTGATCAAACACTTGTAATCAGTATTGCCGTTTTAGCCCTTTGGTGGCTAAATTTGGCTACCAAATTCTTTTTTTGGCCACAAAAGTTTGAAAGTTTGAAGTTTTTTATGATTTTCATGAATTTAACTCTTCGCTCATAAATTTTTGATTCTTTATTTTAAATCTTAATCGAACACATTTGGATACACAACATTTTTTGTTTTTCCATCTTGGGTATGAATAAATAAACAATTTGGAAAGCCAACTCTTGGACAGGCCACGTATAGCTACCAATTCCAGTAATCTACCACAAATATTTCAAGAGATATACCAGATGAAAATTTTTGTTAGTATGGGTGGTGCCACGCCCCCTTTTCCGAATTCGGGGAAACCTAACACAAACCATCTGCATAATAGCCCGACTATGCCGTATAAATTTGGTTGAAATCTTGCACTTATTCTTTATATATAAGATGGGAGGTGCCACGCTCTCTTTTCCAATACCGCCCATTTTTATCCATGAGTATGGAATTATTTGTTATACCTCTATACCAACTTCCAGTACTCTACCACAAATATTTCAAGAGATATACAACAAAAAAATTTTTAGTTAGTATGGAAGGTGCCACACCCCCTTTTACGAATTCGGGAAAACTTCACATAAACCATCTGCATGATAGCCTAAATATGCCGTATAAATTTGGTTGAATTCGGTGAAGCCGTTCTCAAGTTATAAGCTCACACCAAAAACGTGTACTTATTTGTATAAGTTAACACCTGCTAACGCGCTCATGGGAAACATTCCGTTCTCATGTAAAATGCTGACGCTATGTCTGCAAATATGCGCGTGACAAAAATGAAAACAACGGCAGTAACGGAGTAGCGATCCACCTGCAACTGCAGTCGCTGCAACCACAACAACAACGAAAGCACTAGCAATAGCGAATTGGCGATCCACCTAAAACTACAGTCACTGGAACAACAACAACACCAAAGATATCAACTACTACAGTCTCTGCTACAGTTGGGATTAAGTAGGGTAGAGTAAGCTTTGTCTTAATTCTAATATTCAGTCTTTTTCCAGGCTCTTAGCTCGTTACTACCGCATATGCGGAGCAAATAAAGTTACGATCAAAATAGATATCAAACCTACATAGTAGGTAGTGTTATTATTTATTCGGAACCCGAAAAGTATAACTGGCGCCCATCGGTGGGCCACGCGCGGTTTTAAAATATCCTTGTTAAAGGACAAATCGTGACGTGGTTGTGGGTTCGGACCCACCAACAATTCCAAACTTTATTGAAGACGAGAGGATCGGACATCTGGAGCAGCCAAACTTTCTCGGCCAAGGGACCAGCAGCAGCTAACTGACAATTAACTGGGAACACCGTAGATTAAATAAGAAAATGCTTGTAAGTAGAGTGCCCGACCTCCAAACAAATTAAGCAAGTGAATTTTAATAGGAAAGTGATTGTAATTGCAAATTATAGAATTTAGAATTTTATTAAAAACTTTATCGTCTGTGAAGCCAACTAGCTAAGCACTTAGGCTCGCTGTATTTGTTAATTAAATTGAGAAATATAAGTAATAAATTGTAAACTTAAATACGGATGAAATGCAACTTCGTGCAGTGGTCAGTGCCGCCGTAAGAGTGGCTACTGAACAGACTAAAAAAGATTTTCAGACTGTGATCGACGAAATGACGGAGAGACTTTCAAGGATAGAGACACCGACGAAAGTGGAAGAGTACCAAGAAATTGCATTTGATTCCAATATTGAATGCAACGTTTCATTAGATGTAGTCAAGTCATTGCCAGAATTTTCTGGTGACCAGACTAGATACGTATCGTGGCGTCAGGCGGCTCATGCCGCTTACAAAATTTTCGAATGCTATCCTGGGAGTTGCAAACACTACCAGGCCGTGGCAATTATTCGTAACAAAGTTACCGGGCGTGCTGATTCTGTGCTCTCTTCGTTTAACACTGTTCTGAATTTTAAGGCTATTATAGCCCGACTTGACTTTTCTTACGCGGATAAAAAACCTATTCACGTTATTGAGCAGGAAATGTCCACGCTCCGTCAGGGAAGCCTGACAATCAATGACTTCTATGACGAAGTCGAAAAGAAATTGACCGCCATAACCAACAAAACTCTTATGACTTATGGAAGCCAGCGACAGGTGATAGATTCATTGATGGTTAAATATCGTCAAGACGATCTCAGGGTTTTCATATCCGGTCTTAACAGACCATTATGTGATATCTTGTTTTCATCTAGACCGAAAGACATGCCAACAGCGCTAGCTCTAGCACAGGAATTGGAGTCAAATCAGGCTCGATCCATATTCGCCTCAAAATTTGCTGATAGTAAAAATTCAGATAATCGTGTGAACAGACCAACAAATATCAGGTCCTATCCTACTCCCAATAGCCCTCATTTTAGCAGATTAACAAGTGATCAGGCTCAACAAAAAGTTACTCCTATGGAGATTGATCCCAGCCTTTCTAAGCTCAGGCATCCTACCCAACAAGCATTGCCCTTCTCTCGTAATCGCCCGACCTACCCTTCAGGCAGGACTCCATTTGGGAATCCGCTCCCAACCAGTGCCACTGCCACGAATGCAAAGAGACCACACGGTAGCGACCAATTTAATTACAATAAGTTACAACGAATCAATACCCTAAACCAGTGCGCGAATGATGACGTTGAAGGAGCCTACACAGATTCTGATGCTTATGACGAAAAGGTGTCAGACGAGGGAGTTTACAATCGTGATGACGTAATACCGGAGGTACCAAGCGACGAAATAAATTTTTTAGAGTAACGTCCCTGCTACCATACGTTAGCAGGAAGTTCAAAGGAAAACCAGTAAAATTTTTAATCGACACTGGTGCCTCTAAAAACTATGTAAGAGATTGTGATTGGCAGGGTGTAAAAGCGTTAACATCTCCCTTCTTAGTGAAATCTATTCATGGCACCAATCGCGTTACGCGGAAGTGCACTATTAATATTTTTAACACCAATTCTGAGTTTTTCCTCCTATCCACGCTTGAAACATTCGACGGTATAATCGGTTATGACCTTTTACGCAAAATCGGTGCTAACCTTGACGTTAAGAAAGGCGTCCTTTCACACAAAACTGGTTCAGAAAATTTACAACATCTCCACTGTAAGGATGTTAACAATATTATACTGAAACCATACATTGACGAGCTGAAAAGTAAGTATGCTGCAGTTTTCTCTAACCCCGAGGAATCCCTTCCTTACAATACGAATATTGTGGCAACCATTAGAACAACAGACAATGAAGCAGTGTATTCGAAATCATATCCATACCCAATGGCAGCGTCCGAATTCGTAAATAAAGAAATTGATAACCTTTTACGAAATGGCATTATCAGACCTTCCAGGTCTCCATACAATAGCCCTATATGGGTAGTCCCTAAAAAAGGATTATCCGAATCTGGTGAAAAGAAAATGCGAATGGTGATAGACTTTAAAAAACTCAACGAAAAGACTATCAATGATAGATACCCTATCCCTGACACTTCCGTTATATTAGCAAATTTGGGTAAATCCTCAATTTTCACAACAATAGACCTTAAATCTGGTTTCCACCAGATAAAATTAGCTGAAAAAGACAGGGAGAAAACAGCATTTTCC
>NW_023464898.1:0-9780 GCF_013731165.1 Rhagoletis pomonella
CTGCATTCCTCCATCAAATGTTTGGCTGCATCATCGATCGATTCAAATCCCAGTTGCTTGGCAAAAGCCATATGTTCCTTATGATTACCAAATATGAAATATGCTGCATGTGCGAGCTCGCGCAAGTGTTTAAAGTTTTCTTTTATAATATACTCAGCGTTTAAATTAATTGCTAAACGGCGCCGCTCTCGGATATAATTCTTCACAATGAAGTCACAGACTTCTTGGCGTTGCGGTACGAAGAAACCTTCCACGTAGAGTATCTGTTTTCGTTCGATGGGACGGAGGAAGACCTGTGTCTCATCACGTTCAGCCTTTTTAAGATGATCGACGGATAGCTTAGCAGACGCACCAATATTGGCGTATAACGCTTTTGCCTTGGTGTCTTTATTGACAATGCAAACACACTGGCCGGTGGGCACGTCACTGACCGTGGCGAATCTGGGAAAGAGTTTGGTGAATTTTAATGTGTTAAGTTAATATTTTACGTTATAATATACAGTTAATTCAATAAACTAATATACGAATATAAAGAACGCTATTGTTTGCGAATTCTCACGCTTCCGGTAATTGCCTAGTTAAATAAATATGAAAATCGTGACTTTGATGGGAACTTAAGTGGCAACCATGTAGGTTATCTATTCATTTTTTGAAGTTAAATCCCGCTTACTGCCCATTTAAATGTGGAAATATACAAGTTATGCGGTTTCACAAATGGAAAAGGCGTCTACACCAACAAACGAATGGAAAAAGGAATGTTAATATTAAACAATATTTAATATATATATATTTCTTAAAAAGCTCAGATGAAATGTTTAGCCTAAGACACGTACGATTGGTGTATTTGCAAGCATTTTTCTATAAACTTAAAAATATGTACCTAAATTCTACGAGCAAACTTTTAAATTTGGAGTTCGTTACTTTTTGCAACCAAGGGATTACTTTAAGTAAACGTAAGACATAGAATGAGCGCAAATCTAATTTAATGCATTTCCATTCTAGAATTTGTATTTGTATAAGTATTTATGTATATTGAAATTTATGACTACTCTGAGTTAAACAATTCTTTATAATATTATTATCAACTAAACGTTCCCGGATTTTCTGAGAGAATAAATGGTGTAGCATTTTTGCGTCTTGTTGCTTTTTATATACTTTCCTAAATAATGTGAACAGATAAGTATATACATACATACATATGTACATATGTAAAACAAACAACTGAGATTAAGATAATTTTCACATGTACCTTGATATTAAAGTGCACATACAGTAATGAACAGTCGTATAAATGTATTCATAAATATGAAACAAGAATCCGCTAGGGATTAAAAAGTCGTGAGTCAATGACACATGCAACAGAGTTAATTTGAGAAGTACAACGGTATTTGAAACCATTACCAATGCATGGAACAAAGAAGACATGATAATGGCACTACGAAACGTGCAGTAGTTTAAAGGGCTCACATTAGTGGGCGGTCAAGTGTAATAAAAAAAAAAATGCCATCAATGTATTAAAAATTGGGGTCTGTTACCAAAAAAAACTCTACTATCCAGAGCGTTATTTGAATGCAGTGGAATGTGCAAGTAAATGAAATTTTAGTCATGGCAAACAAAAACTTTTTGAACAAATGGCGGAAATGCAAGACATGATCTGAACCCTTTGTAAGGCATTTTTACCTATTTACCGAGGCGTGACTTGAATTACCACACGCCACGCTGCAGAGCGTGACTATTCAAATTCGGGGTCTCATTTTAGTTGTACGTGCCCGCACAGTAGATGCAACTAGAATTTGTGCGTAGCTATGATGGTGTTAATATTTTTTAGTGGAAAGTACGCAATTTGCGATATGTACGCGAACAAAATTGGTTGATAGCGCCTTTTTAATGACGCATAGTATATACATATATGCATACATAAATATCTATATACATATGTATGTATTTTTTTTTTTATTTTATTTTTTACGGTCTTATTGACCTAGCTTACATTCTTCTATTCCTCTATGAGATCATTATCATTATGAGATCATTATCTAATAGGTAGTGTTTTGCAGTAATTATACAATAATTTCTTAAATTTATTAATATTTTGGCATTGTTTTATTTCACATGGTAACTCGTTGTATTCTTTCAATCCCTCGTAGTATATATTTTTCTTGTCGAATTCCGATCGTACAGCTGGCAAACGAAAGTTGTTCCTGTTTCTTGTCTGGTAATCATGTACCTGGTTGTTATAAATCATTCGATCGTTCAGATATTTCGGCAGGTTTCCTATTTTTATGTTGTGTATGAATTTTAACGTATAGTAAACAATGAGTTGTTTTACACTTAGCCAATTTAGGCTTTCAAGCATTTCATGTATTGGGGTATCATAGCGTTTTTTAAGGATAAACCGCATTGCTTTATTTTGTTTCACCTGCAGTTTTGAAATGTTTGAGTCAGCTAACGTGAATAAAATAGTAGGGCAATATATGAAATGGGGTTCTATAATGGCCCTATATACCATTATTTTATAATATTTGTTCACATGCCTACACGTTCGAAACATAAATCCAATTTTTTTTGATATTTTCGCTTCTGTATATTTAAGATGCACATACATATTTGTGAATATAGTTTGAACAAATGTATGTAGTAAGTAAATACATTTGAAAGTACATAATAGCCCTTAGTCACGCACACTTTTTGTATGCCAACTGGGAATTCCTACATTCTCACCTTACTTCAACTTCACGTTCCTGTAAAATCTCTTTCAACTTCTCTGCCGCTTTATCTTCACCAACAGCACCAATGAAAAGCGCATCTGTGCCGAGTTGTTTGAGTATACGCACTGTGTTCAAAGCGGAACCGCCGGGATTCACTTCACATTGTACACTATGCACCAATACATTCAAAAATATAAACAATTGCAAATATAAAATATGTCAATATTAACAACCAGCTGATCAATTGGCTAATTGCACACTTACCGCTCGGCAGCCTCAGCTGCTAACTTGGATAAAGTTTCTGCATCTAACTCGCCTTTCGATTCTGCCGGTATTTGAAAGCGTTCCAATAAATCTGTTTCGTCATTCTGAAGCTGCGCGGTGTGATCTAGCAGCACGTTACCAAAAGCAACAACTTTGCGTGGTCTAGTTGTGCGGGGGATGTTAGAAAACGTCAAACAAGCGGAAACAGCATCATTTCACATTAATTACGAAACACTAGTATTATAAAATATGTATATTTACGTATTTGCACAGCTATTATCGCCGTAAACATATCCGGAGACTTTTGTGTAAAGCTCTTGCAGGTATTCCATGGTGCGATTGAAGAAAATCATTAAGGCACAAACTCCCGACTGCTGTAACACAAAAACCCAAACGCGAATATTCTGTTAAATCAATAAAAGTGACTTGAATTTTGTATCGGATGAAGGTAATTGACTACTTTTCAAGTGCACCAACAAACTCGTCAACAGTAGGCTTTCGACTGAATCCGTAGCTACCACAAGATTGAAGGTTGGCTCGGTCGGCCCGCGCCGCCGCAAAGCTCCGACGAACATGGCATGAATCTAGCTTATTGTGAGATGTATTTATTTCCATTTGCTTTTGCACCATTTCGTTGATTCCTCTATAACTTGCTTTGGTCATAATTTATTAAAGTGGGAAGCCGGTGCTCTCACAACTGCGTTATTGTTCGCAACTTCTTTATATCTTGTTGGGAGAAAAGACTTATTTTTGGTAAATTTTTTCGTATTTTTGTTATTTTTGCTCTTGGCCAGGGTTGCCAAACATTGGAACGTGTCAAAAGCTGCTATTCAATTGCTTGTTTGATATGGAAAAAGGTTTCACAAGCAAATAGATTTCAACAATCTAGAATTTTTGTGAAAAGAAATTAAAAATATACGCCATTTTCGAGACCAAATAATTTGAAAATAAAATGAATATTTTTACGCTTTAACCAAACCTATAAAAATCAAGGATTCAAGCTAAATACTGCATATAGAAATATTCAAAAAAATTTATATATTTCGAACTTTTTACTCTGAATTTTTTGAATAATTTATGGTATGAAGTTGTATAGCCTATAATATTTGATTTTATTTTTTTTTTTTATTGTTTGCATTCAGTCTTTTTGGTTTTTTCTCCATTTAATTATTGCCAATTATTGATTTAATTTGCAAACAATCATAGTGCTTAGTTACACTTTTCTTTTTATTTAAAAAATGATTTAAAATATTTAGGAAATCAAAAGTTCCCAGAAATTCCAGTAAAATGAGTTTTGAATGGAGGACGTTATGTTCGCCTTCCATCGATATACATTTGTATGTATGTAGTTATATAAAAAGGATTTATTAAAGCGTTCAAAATTTAATAAGAAAGTAGACTAAACTTTTGGAAAGAGATTTATAGTATAAAGATATCTGCGAAAAATAAAACAGAAACGAAAAGGTTTATTTGTTTTTCAAAAAAAATAATAAATGAGAAAAAATTTACATATTTACCAACCCAAATTTTTTCAACCATGTTTGGTAACAATTTACGGAAGTGGCATCCCTGCTCTTGGCTACAGTAACAATGCTGTATATCTTACAGGAAAGGCCGGAATAAGAAGCGCTGTGCACAAAAAAGTCCCCTTAGTCATTATTCAAAATAGTTTTAACCAACGGAAATTGTGTAATGGTTTAATCTGTAATGGTTTTCTTTTGTTTTTAAACAGTTTAGTTACTTACAGGTGATAGTTGTAAGTCGTTGTTTAATTATATATTGATGATATAATTTCTCGTCGAATTGTGTTTTTCTAATCACCTTATCGATAACCATGATTCATGAAAAATAACAGCACTTTTCCGTTCACAGCTGACTGCTTCCTGGTTTTTGTTTACATGTGCCTCAAAACTGTTAAATTTTCAACAAACTATCGAGTACAGAGTGCAATACCGAATTCAACATGTATTTGTTCCTCGTCGTTGCTTGTTAATAAAATTAATAATTATTACTGACTCAAAATATATATTTATTATTAAACTTAACGGTGGAGTTGCTAACAGTACTTCAAAAATTCTATTTGAAACATATGTATTATCTGGACTAAACGAGGGCCTGTGCCTCGAGTGAATGTCGGCATCTAATTGCAAGAAACTGGAGCTAGTATAACCATTGGATTCATATCAGCACGGGCTTCACGAGGATCTACATAAGGTAAATATACTTTCAAATATAATAATTCAAATGTACTACAAAATGTAAGACTCATCGTAAATGAAAATACACTTGTGGGTTTTTGGTTACAGGGAACCATGATTCAATCATTATGTTATTGAATCATGATTGGGAACAACCAAGACAAATTAATTCAATATTCGTTTCATGATTCAGTTAAATTAAAAATGTTTTCGCATAACAAAACTTCAAACGTAACAGTATCAAAATTCAAAGGTACAAAATTAATTAAGAATGCAAATGCGAGTTGAAAATGAGAGGCAGCCTTTAAAGAAGTAGGTGCGTTTAAGATAGCTTATTCTAGAAGTTGCGATATTGTGCACGTAAACGGAACACTTCCGCATACATGCCAGCCTGGAAACGATCCTTCACTTCTATCGGCAGATCTCGTATTAAATTCGCTATATTCTTTACAAATAATTCTTCGATTGTATTGTCTGTGTCGCCACTAACCGGTGTACTGCTTTTAGTACTAACGCTTTTGTTTTGCAGTTTTTCTGATTTATCGTAATCGCCTAAATCTGCGTCCGTTGCACGTTCAATTTTCAATGGCGCTAAATCGAACTTTGACGTTTTGTTCAGAATTTCACAAGAATTTGAATAACTTGAATGTGACGAGCAGGAGTCCTCTTCGGCTATGGCATTTACGTTTATAAATACTTCATTCATTGCAGGCTCTTCTGAGCTGGAGCGTACGCACTTACCAAGTCTTGAACTACAAGCAAATTGTATAACATGTATAATAGTAGTACAAGTATTTACACACAACTTTAGTTGCAAAGAGGCAAAAGCTTACCGTCGCGGTACAATAGATTCCTTTAAAAATAGCATTTCCTTATAGTATTCCCATTCATGCGCATTAAACGGGTCTGTGTCAGACGAAAAATAACCATCAGCTCTCTTCATTTGCTTACAGAATCTTTCTCGTAACAACTTCCAGCGCGCTTTGCAGTCACTTCCTGCGGGAACAAATTACTTTGGACTGGCTATATACATACTACTGCTATAACGATTCTCACTTCAATTATATGTATTTTACCTGGCCTGCCCGTAGCTGCGCCCACTTCTTGCCAGGCTTCATTACGTTTAACTCTGTTGTAATAATGTAGGTGTGTTTTCGCATATAAACACGGGCGATCGCGAACAGCATATATTAATTTAAAATAAAATTCGCTTTCGATTTTATGAGCCATTTTTTAAATATGTTGCTTAAGAAATTTGCTTATGCAAAATGTCAAAGTCTATCGTTAACGTTTGCTGTCAACTTTTGCCTGGAACTTAAGTAAGTCAGAGATGTGCATCAAGCAAAGCGAAAAATCGATGTATTTTGTAAATTTTTTTATGATCGGTTGTGACATTTAATAACGAAAAGTCATTATTTAAGCACAACACGCTTCTTTATTTTGGTTTTTTAATTTTCGGCACTGTAATTGTTAAAAACATTGTATAATTTTACTATAAGTAAATATTGTGAAAATTATATGTCATGACCAGGGAACGGATTTTTAGGACCTAAAAACCTATAAAAAAGGCAATATAAAATAACGAAATAGGCTGGAAAAGGTAAAATAAAATAGCGAAAAAGGAGGGAAAAGGCTCTAGGTATTGCAAAAGAGGCAAAAAAAATAGCGAAAAAGGCAGGAAAAGGCACTAGGTATTGCAAAAAAAGCAAAATAACAATCAAAAAATACATTTATTTTAGAAATGTGTATATTACAAGTAAAAAGAGAAAAAATATGAATTAGTTTCATTATATGAAAAATTTGTACTTTGAATCTTTGACTATTTTATCCTTTCGAGTTTCTAACTCATAAAACTTTAATCTGTATAGTTGTAGTAACATTAAACCACAAGATGCATTTTGACGTTTTCTGGCAGCATTTTCATTTGATTTTCGCGAAGAAAAGCCTTGAATGTACTAAATGTGCGCTCGACGTAAGTTGATACAAGTGGAGCCCAATTTAAATATGGAACGTTTGAAACGTTCATATTATCAGGAATAAGGGCGTTTTCCTCGCCCTTTACAATTTTATCCACACCCCTTATTGTCTCCAAGCCTACGTTAGCTGAGAAAGCTGCTTTGAATTTTTCCACACCAACTTGGCAAGAGGTCCCTGCGCTTCTATAAGTCGCATGGGCATGTGTATATTTTTTATCTCTAAAAAATATTGTAAATGCCATAATCACTTTTTTAGAGGTAGAAAAGGCAAAAAAGGCAAATATCTTAAAAAAGGCAAGTATCTTAAAAAAGGCAAAAAAGGCAACATCAAATGTGTATATATGGAATCAGGGAAAGCTAAATCGTGGACATTCTTAATCGAATATACTCTATCTCTTTAGCAGAAAAAAAGGCAATTTCCATAAAATCCGTTCCCTGGTCATGACACACATCACTAAATCTTTCCAGTGTGTTATTTGTTAACTTTCGTGTTTTGCGGGTAGTTCGAGTGGCACTGGCTGCCTTGCTTGCAGTGTTCATAAAACAGCAACAAAAAAGCTTCAAAAAAGTGCAACAAATTTTCACCTAAATTTCGAACTTTATTCTCGGCAGTGTTTGAATTTTTCTGAATACACAGTTTTATAGCCCAATCAATTATAGTCTGACAATGTGCAAGTTTCAAGTGACTGAAAGTTACCGGCGATTTTTTAGAATTTTTTCCGCCAAAGGTGTTGCGGTTTTCATCCATATACAAATAAATTGAGTTTATTCATTATATGAAAGCCAATGCGACAAAAAAGATTCTAAAAAATGAACGGTTATTCGTAGCCACAGCACATTATCAGACTAAAATTGCAGTGGCTAAAAAACTGTGTACTCAAAAAAATTCGAACACTTCCGAGAAAAAAGTTTGAAACTTAGGTGAACATTTGTTGCCATTTTTGGAAGTTTTCTACAAATTATTAAACTTGGGTTTATATGGGGTTTGTTAGAGAAAGAACTGTATTTTAATTGAAAATTCTAAAAAATAAATAAATAAGTATAAGTGGCACACTATATCACTTTGAAATGGCGTGCTATAGATATGACCGATACTGTACGTGCATATATAAATTCCAACATGCATTCAATAGCAGCAGCTGTAGCTAAATTTTGTTAATTTTTCGTTTTCTAATTATTTTCAATTTCTGTATAAACAAGTTTAGATATAAATTTCAAATATTTATTGTTTTTATATTGGCACAAGGTGCTGGCTCATAACTTGGATCATATATGAATCCTAAAAGATTCATATCGGAATACAATTTTTGTTTGTTTTTGAAACTCATATTTCTTACCTACCTAGGGCTCCTTTCGGACTCATACATATATTCTGAGCGCTCAGAATATGTTTGCGGGGAATGTGTATTTAACAAAGTGGTGTTGGCCGTATAAAAATTACACTAACAAATTATACGCAGATACTGTCATTGGTATAAGTTACAACAAACACATAATTTTGACGAAATGCCCCCCCACGGCGATAAACTCTGATGTCGCCCCAACACCACCTTGTTACATACACCTTGGATACAAGTGAGAAAAAAATCTTTGAAGTGTACAAGTTTTATTTAAATCGTCGACCTTTTTGGTGGAGTTAAATTTTTCTAGCTCACAACGATACATAAGAAATACAACTTTGAAATTGAATTAAGTGAAGCGCACATTAGCTCTGATCCAGTACTCCATGAACTTACAGGTTTTTACACGAACTTGCAGGAAGTTACAGGAAAAATGATCCCGTACTCCAAATTCCTCCAAAATCCTCTAAATGAGAGAGAGTTTTGGAGAGTTGTGTAGGGAATGAAGTTGCAAGATTTTACCCGAACTTTTTCTTCTGGTAAAATCCTGTTAAAATGTCAAGCAACAAAATTACTCTCTGAGCAAGCAGCACGTCAACCAGTGATCGCTTGACACTTTTCATGATTTTACCAGAAGAAAAAGTTCGGGTAAAATCTTGCAACTGCATTCCCTACACAACTCTCCAAAACTCAGAGATCATTTTTCCTGTAACTTCCTGCAAGTTCGTGTAAAAACCTGTAAGTTCATGGAGTACTGGGTCAGAGCTATTAGCGCGATTCTGTCCTTGCGAATTCGGCTGTTAACTTCGAATCCGCAATCCTGCACACACTTGTGCGATTTTTTCGCGTCGAAGCCGGATTACAATTCACTTAATTGTCCTTTTTTGAGTACAGAGCTGTGAAACTGAAATCATTTAAACTCTTAATCATGAAATATTTAGAAGTAGAATTTCATTATTTTTCCTTTTGTCTGGTAGTATGGTCATGTATGTATGGTATGTGGTCATGTCACAAGACCGATAGCATACAAGATTGCGCTGATTGATTGAGAAATATTGTTTTCTAATTTTTTAGTCCATTTATAAAAGCGTTGTTTATTAAAAAGTTTTTTGATGTGCATACATACATCTTTGGTTTCGGTAGCGAAAGCTATAACTCATAGCCCAGCAGAAAAAGTGGTAATATACTGTAACGTAGCAATTCACTACGAAACAATAGTACACAGCACGTTGGAGTACATACGCACCCCACCGTACACACATATCCCACTATACATACATACAGACACCACTGT
>NW_023464899.1:0-9773 GCF_013731165.1 Rhagoletis pomonella
ATTGGGACAATTTTTTTATTGTGCTCCAATACAGCACAATAAAAATTGTTCCAGATTGCTCCATTTGCGGCAATCGTGGGATCTCAGCTTTAGTTTAAAAATCTTTCTAAATAAAACACTTTTTTTAAGGTGAAGCTAACATAGAAAAGCTGTTCAGATCAGTTTTTAGAAAAAAGTGGTATTGCTAGTGATGTTGCTGGAAATGAGCTGACCAAAATAAAGCAATTACGATGCCTAAGTTAGTTGGCTGAAGCAAATGTAAAAAAAAACCTGACGAACATCGAGCACGATTGAACCCATGTGATATGCTTGATTCTAGTGAAGCTGACAACTAAACTGGTAAGCATAAGATTTTTGTGATGCAAGATGTATACCAGAAAACCAGGGAAAAAATTAGCGTCATTCTTGCAAAACCACTGTCAGACTGCCATATTCGTTGACCAAAAGGTAGGAAAATTGTTTAAGTAATCCAGAAATTGAATAATATTCAGTAAAAAAGCTCCTCAATCTTCTTCGTTCAATACTTCAAATATATTTCAAACCAACCATTCTCTAATGACTCTTTAATTAATCGCCATCCGAAATGATTAAAACACGATTTAGTCTTTAGTAAATTTGTCCACATACAGAAATACATACATGTATGTATCCGAGACAGCTCCAGCAGTAACAAAAGTTTTTGAGACGTTGCACAGTGGGCGAAAGAGCCAATTTAGCGGCGTGGAATTCAATTATAAAATTCTGAATTGCACCGATTTTTTTTTTTTTTTATACATCTATCCATTTCTAATACCCAAATACTTTGTGACTCTAAACAGCTGTGAGCTTTTAAACTACGAAAATGCTTTGGAATATGTAAAATAATATTTTATCGCATTTTTGGTTAGTGCATTACATTGGTTGGCCTTTAAATGTATAATTTCTCCAACCAAAACGATAGAAACGTCCACATCGTAAGTTTCACAGAAGCATGCTGCTTGGCTTAGCAGAGTTTCTTTATTTAGCTCAAGAGCGTTAACTCGTATCGTCATGTTTCCAATAAGGCAGTCGAAGACAACATTGAAGACCTATCCTCAAAATTCGAATTCATTCTTCATTCTCGAAGTAACTTGTCTTGCTCTACGTCATTTGTCTTAGGACATATCTAAAGAACCAACATTTCCAGCCACCGTTTTGCATTCCCGCAAAATCAACGACCACTGATTTCTCAAATTTTTAAGATCGTCGAGAAAACGCTTTATGTTCGCAGCTTCTACAACAATTCATGATAAAGCAGAATATTTCTTTTGATTCATAAGGTAATCAGCCTTATCATGAGTTTAATTCTCCCTGAACTTGACATTGAACTGGGCCCGATTCAATTGACCCCACTCGCCCCCCTCTCGACGATTCTGGTTACACAGTATTCCGTTGAGGAATTAATTAAAAACTAAGTCGCGTAACAACAAAGAAAAATATCTATAGAAAGCTTTAACTTCACAAATTTATGTATTAAGGCTGGAGTTAATTGCTTCTCGAATTGCACTTTTGTAGCGCCCTTAATTTATAAGCTATTAATTTATTTCCACAAAATTGGCTATTTTGCCCATTGTGCGCTTTCGCATCATTTAATACGTCACCATTGCTGCTGCTATAGTTGCTGGCGATGGCTGTGATGCCCACTCGTATTCATCAAAAATACCTGTACCAACATAAATAAAAATTTGTTTATAAACTTGTGTGTATGTATATGAATAGTCATCGCGCCGCAGGCGTTAATAACAAGATTAACTCTTAATTTTGAATAATTTCTTACTTTTTTCCACAGAGCGTTACGCAGTTGGGCCTTTTATTCTTTTGGGGAATCTTGTATTGAATTATTTGTATCTTCACTTGTTTTGATGTTTACATACATACATACATACATACATATGTAGCTAGAGGCATTTACAAGAGCGTGCCCATGCGCAACTATCCGCCCATTTGTACAGCTGTCCATCTATCCAATCATTTATCTAGTTATGCGTATTGTCTGTTGCTTCCTTCCACCCATTGTATGTTTAGACAAATAAATTTGTATCTTAATTTATGCTGATGCTCTCTGCAGCAGCCTCAAAAGTCTATCAAAAGGCGTGCCACGCGCCGTCTCGCGATGTTTGCCTAGCTATTAGAGAACTTTGTTTGGTAAGAGCCGCAGTGGAATATTAGATTCTTCTTTTGTAATCTTTATTTTGTTTTCGTTTACTTTTATGTCTTTACTAATTAGGCAACGTTTTAATGATACTTAATTCGATATGAAGTTAATACATTTTATAAAAGGTACTACATAGTAGTTGAATACTAATACCTATGAGTTATATATAAAGGCTGAAAAAAATGGAAAGGGTTTGAAAAGTTCTCAAAACCTTCATGTAAAGTCATTAACAATCAAGAATATTTTTTTAATTAGATTCAGCGTATTGTATTTAATTGTGGAAATAATTCAACACAACTCAAAGAAAAGTCACATGCAATTCACAGAGGTATAGATAAATATTATACTTTTACTGAGTTGCGATCAATTTTGAGAAAAGCTGGCCCATTGTATAACTAAATAGAGGAGGCTATTATAGACCACATAAGGAAACATTTCTGTAGAAAAAACGGTAATCTGAATTTTTGCTCATTTTTAATTGATACCACAGCCCAAAAAAATGGAAACAAATTCTGGTACGGCAAATGTTAAAGCGGTTTTTGATAGACTTTTTGTGCTGATTATGAATTCGTTAGCGCAAAGTTTCCATCAGCTCCAGGTTTTGAAAAAAAAAACGAGACCAAAGTGTGAAAAAACGCGTTTTTTACAATATTTTAGAGGCTTTAGCAAAGAAACCAAAGGTGACTGAACCTTCCCGGCTTAAATTAAATGAATGCTTCATAAATGGATTCTGCACCCAATCGATATTACTATCAACTACCATCCGAAAAATAATATGACAAAGATCTCAGGAGATTTTCCAAGTGCCCTGTTATGATATTTCACTTTGGATTTGGAAATTCATCGCGTTTCTTGCAGAAAGTTGTATAAAATTGGGAAACATGCAATGCTCTTTTTTCCACACTGGTACTCCAGAATTAAAATTTTCTTACAAAGGGTGATAATTCGTGTTATAATCCAGATATTCGAATAATATTAATAAAAATAATAATATTTTGGTGCTTATACACAAAGTGTTTGGCCGAGCTTCTCCTCCAATTTGTGTTGCGCGTGTGGCTGTTGTTACAAAAATTGAGGGACCTACAGCTCTACGGCGCCTTTGAACGGCTAATGGATTTTATAAGAAGCTGTTTGCACACTTGGAGGTTTGCTATTGCCAGCCGAGGGGAGACCGGAGTTAAGAAAAAAACTTTTTTCCTATATTTTCTTGCGACATTGCTTTGACCAGGACTCGAACCCAGGTTATTTGCAGTGGTAGAACGCACCCTTAACCCTTCGGCTTCAGTAACCACGTACAAATTAGAAAAAAACAAGCTGTCAAGCGCAACGCTAAACGGCACTCAGTACGGCAATCATATCAACTACGACTGCATACATACCATACTCGAAAATAGATAATTGTGTCTCGGTCATTCAATTTATAAGTAGAACTTTTCTTTGAGTGTGCAACTCAAAGCGAGAGCCAAAAGTTTATAATTTCAGGGAACCTTGGTGACTTTTCTACAGAACCCTTGTGTTCCGCGGAACCCACTTTAGGAAGCTCTGCTCTAGTACATTTACGTTGTCAGCGCCTAAATAATCTCTAGAATTACAGATAAGGCACAGTCTTACATTTTAATCCCACAGTTCATTAGACGGAAGCTGCCCAGAGCGACCGGGACCTTAGTGTTTAGTGCCTCAAAAACGGGGCCGACCTCGTCTTATAGATTTTTTGATGCTGATTTTAAGTTCATTTTCAAAAATTTTCTAGCATGTCCAGCTTTTGAGAATAAAAACTGTTAAATTTTCGAAAGATGGCAAAAAAGGTAATCAAAAAAAAAATTTAAAATAGAATTTGGACGTAGTTTCCTAAAGAAAAAAACCACGTCTTAATGAAAAAACCAAATTCGTCTGATGGATTCTACCTCATGTCGATGGATTGAGTAGAAACAGGTGAAAAAAATCGGCCTATGCGAGGAATCGGAACACATTTAACGTTCTTACCACTGTCGAAGAAGAAGAAACAATTGGCCCGACGAGGTTTATTTTATTTTTATTTTTTTTTTATTGCTTAAAGCTTGACATGCAGGCCGATAGAAAAACCCCCAAAAATTGTATTACAAATTTAGTCGACTTACGGAAGGTTTCAACTTCCTCGCTAACCTAGTTACCTATGTTCAAAATTTGCTTAAATTATATACGCGACACTTTACCTCTCGGTTGAATGGAAACAGTTATGAATCCAGTGAAGAAAATGCGCCGAAGTCACTAAAATGCCCATTAAGCTCTGATTTTAGGGCCCCCACTCGAGCCCTCCTTACCTCACCTACAGTGTTCTCTTATACTTTATTTGAGCACAAAAATTCACATATCGCATATAATGCTCTGTAGGGTATAAGAATTTGTGCTACCGAAAATGAAAAATGGCAGCAGATAATTTCACCTATGCACCAATGCATCTTTGTATGCTGGTGTGGGCATTTCAATAAAGCCAACGCAAAACACACCCCTTCTGTGAGTGTGTGAGTGCAAGGTGAATAAAGTGGCATTAGTAACACGCTGATGTTGCAGCTAGGCGCCGTTTTTGCTCCGCTGGGCAGACAGCAAAAGTAGCAGTGAGCAAGCCAGCAACAGAATAACAAATAAATAGATATGGAGAAGAGAAAGAGCAAAACCTGAACTCTACTTCATTTTCTCAACATCACTGGTATTTGCAAAAGTCTGTGCAAATGACAACGCCTTCTAAGTCTACGCCAGCCACAGGCAACTGCACTGAAACTGCAAATTGTGAACAGAAAACGGCAGCCAACAAGCAGCGACAGCGACAGCATCTGTTGGTTTAAGCGAGTGATGGCTGGATGCTATGCGCGTGCAATCCTTACCCCCGCCCCCCTCAGCTAGCTGACGCTTGCAGCCAGCTTGTAGTTGCTGCACAAAATGCACAAAATGTCGGCGGCGCAGAATGACAACTGCACGGCACGTCAGCATTGTTGTTGGTGCTGTAGCACGATTAGCTAGTAGTAACAGCAAGAGCAATAGAATTGCAGAGCTACAGAGAAACAACTGTTTGCTGGCGTCGTGTGGCAGTGTCATTCTCTGGTACTGCAGTCCTATTGCATTGCAGCGGTTGTTCTTTGCGACTTGTTTGATTTAGTTTTTTTGTTTTTTGTTTGGTTGTCCATTTTTGCTGCTTGCTGCAGGCGTGCAATTTGCAATTAGTGGCATTGCTTGTTTGTTGTCTATTTGTGGTGGCAAAAACAAAAAGAAGAACTCTCACGTGTAAGTTGGCCGGTCGGTGATTTGCTGTGTGGCTGCACTTCATGAGCGTCAAATGCAGTTTTCCTTGCTTGGCTGGGATGTGTCGCTGTCGCTGCAAGAACAATATTGCTAAGGTAGTAGCAGGCAAAGCCGCAGCATCGGCGGCAGCAATAGCAACAGTTGAGTGACGTTGCCCCTTGAGGCGGTTTTTGTCATATTTAACGTGCCTATGTTTACACTTGTGCGTGGCAGCAATGCTGAAATTGTTAATGTCAAGTTGTGGCAAGAAAAATGTGTAAACACGTATACATTAATAAAAAGCACGCACGGATACTTATATATCAGAAAAGAGACATATGTATATGTATATGAGCATATTTGTACTTACGTGTAAATATGTGTATATATGTACATTAGGCATATGACCCTTTTCTAAAATTAGATAGAATCATGAAAAACCCACAAAAATAATGTTTTTGTCGAATTATGATAAAAAAGTTCGCGTAGGGAACCTTGAGAAAAAAAATTGCACTGCAAAAAATACACATACACATAAAGGGAACATTTCATGTCGAGCGATCAAAAATTGGTTTCTAAAATTACAATTTTTTATATATGTATATTAGGGTGCCCTTAAAAAAAATCAAAGAAACGATTTTTTTCAATGTCACCCCCTTAATCGGTAATACCACGCTGACAGATACCACCTATAAATTTTGGTCCCGATTGGAGACCCCTAAGGTGTGTCGCACAGGGGGAAAAGTTCAGATTCTTCTATAGAGACTCAAAAAATTATTATTTTTTTTCATTTAATACTCAAAATCGATACTGATAAATTTGAAGATATCACAAATAAATTTTGGCCCCGATTGGAGTCAATTAAGACGTCTCCATAGAGGAATCTGCCTCTTGTACGACACGACTTTGCAGTTTATGCAAAGAAAATGTTTTGTTAGCTACAGGTTTGTGTATTTCAGGTGACGATATAGGGAAAATTCCAAGGCAACGGAATAAAAATTGAAAAACGAGTTTTTGATCGCAGTCATAATTCGGTTGACATGGATTTTTTTCCATATACACTTGTGGTCATGCAAACCTACCGTCGTGGTTTTTTAAATAAATTAGCTAGCATTTTGTAAAGTATAAAAAAAAATAATATATTTTTTTAATGTAGTTACCACTGTTACAAGCACTAAGAGCCGTTTAGACGCATTCATAAATTTTAATGCAACCTTTAGATATAGAGTATAGTATATAATGGAAAGTTTAAACTTTGGTAGAAAATTTAGAAGAATTCATCTTTTCATTAGTTTTTCAAAAAAAAATTTTAGGAAATTTTTCTGTATGTATAAAAATGTGTAAATTTAAAGTAGCTCAAAACTCTGACTGAAACTAAACTTTTGAAACTAAAAATTTCCCAGCTGCAACCATTAGGAAAAAATAGTATTTTTGTTAATTTTATTTCTTTCCTCATCCTCTCCGCATATGAAAATCTAATTTTAGAAAAAAGTCATGTGCCTAATGTACATATTTATATGTACGTAATTATGCACAGTAATCGCTCTTTTGTACGTGTTTTTCTGAGTAATTTGAAAATAATTAAAAAGGTTTTCTGGAGAAGCAACTTTTGCATAAGCATCCTCTTTTTAATTGAGTTCTTTTGTGGGAATATATCTTGCGTTAAAAAGTTCTTTCGAAAGCCCCAAAGCATTCTCATCTATGTTCGATATCATCTATATTTCTGCGCCATATAAAAGGACGGGCATGATGAGAGATTTATAGAGCGTAATTTTTGTACGTCGAGAAAAGGCTCTGCTTTTCAATTACCTACTGTGCCCATAGTAGCGCCTGTTGGCAAAAGTTATTATTTGCTTGATCTACACGTTATCACACATTTTTGCTGGCATTTATGCTGGATCCTAAGTAGACAAACTCTTCCACCATTTCAAAGTTATAACTGCCAAAAGTGACGTGTGTCCCAAAAGCCGAAGACTTATTTGTTTTGACAGGAGCCTCTTGTTCTTATACTCGTTCATCGCTATACTAGCAGCATGACATTTTCGCTGTAAGTGTAGTACGGCGGAAGTTTGATCAACTAGGGACTTTTTGATTTTCCCGCGTAGTTACTTCAAATGCAATTTATATCTGTAAATATATCAATATTAAATTTTGAGAAGCTTATATCACTTAGTTTGTCTAATAATTAGGAATGTGCCGGGTATCCGGTGGCCACCTATTTGAAAATTTTTATTCAGTTAAAGTAATTGATAAAAAAAAGGAAATATTACAATACGGGCAAGAAACTAAAGAGCTTTAAGAAAGTTTTCGGCCGAAAATATTTTTGTAGCGGGTTGCCAGCTATTTGAAAATTTTTATTCTCTTAAAGTTATAAGATAAGGTAAATACTCAAAACCTCTTTGCAGAAAGTGCACGATATGTAGAATCGAATTATAAGAGTATAAATAAAATTTCCAGGATTAAATACCTTCAAAAATATATCAACTAACGCCGTTATTCATAAAAGATATAGTCCAAATGTTTGATAAGTCGAAAATTTGTTGGAAAATCTCACTTGATAAAGCTCTTCAAATCTATTTTATTGTTTATGAATGGATGCCATAAGAGTTTTGCGAGGTAGTAACAACACAAATAAATTTTTAAGGCGCAGTGAAGTACGACGGGTATTTGCTAGTTTTAAAATAAAAATACGCATTTTTACTTAGCGGCGTTCATTATTATTTATCTTTTGTCTTTAACGCTTCTCCTATATTTACAAAAAATAATCGATAAGTCAGGGCTGCAGGTCTTTTTAACTTGGATTTCAGAGCAGAAATTGTGTATTCTGCTCAAAGTATGTCGGTAAATAAAAAAAAATAATATAACAATATTGTGAAATTTCGTAAGAGGAGCAATCTACCGGATATCCAGTCGGATGTCCGAATCCAGTTTTAATTTTTTACATGGTATCCGGAATACGGTTATCTGGCAAAATCTCTATCTGCCACATCCCTAATCAATCAATTATATAAATAGGCAATCATGTTTCCTTTACACCCCTTTTACGGCTAAACTGTACTTCTAAGGTATAAACAGTTATATATCATTAGAAAGGTATTTTGATGCTGATGTGCAGGAAATTTTAAAAATTTCAAACTAGTTTAAAATAGAGCGAAAAAATCAATTCAAAAGTCACACCAATACCAATGCCATACATGTACATGGTTGGGGCGGAAATGCCTCCTAAATGTATGCTTTAATATTGATAGTGAATTAAAGAAACGTGCTAAGCAGCAGTTTAGGAATAAGATGTATGTATGTATGTATGTACATGCATAGATTAGCCTCAAACAAGGATGAGATAATTTTGAGTATGGAGAAGAAGAAAGGGATAAATACAGAAATTAAAATAAAAGTAAAGAAACCTAAATATAAAGACAAAGAGGAAGGAAAATTTAAATACCTAACCTAATAACAATGGTGGGGGTGAATATGTAAATGAAGAAAAGAATAGACATATTTAGATCAGGATAAAGGAAAGGATAAAGATGAAGAAGAAGATGAAGACCAAGACGAGGAAGAAGGTGAAGATGAATATGACGATAAGGATAAAGATAACTTATCTTAACTTAACCCCTTAACTTAACTTAACTCACCTCAACTCATCTCACCTCCGCTTAAAAACTTAATCCACCTGAGTTCGCTACACATTAATTCACCACACCTTAACTCCCCACACCTAAATCCACCACTACTTCACTTCCCACACCTAAATTCACCACACCTTAATTCACCACACCTAAATCCACCACACTTTAATTCACCACACCTTAACTCACCACACCCCAACTTTCTCACCACATCTTAACTCACCACACCTTAATCTACCACACCTTAATTCACCACACCTCAACTTTCTCACCACACCTTAATTCATCACACCTCAACTCACCACAACTGAATTCACCACACCTCTTAAGACCACCACACCTGAATTCATAACACCGTAACTCCCACACCCAATTCCACCACACTGCAACTCACCACACCCAATTTCAACACATGACATGATATCACTAAAGAAACAATATAAAGAAAAAGAGGAAGGAAAATTTAAGTACCTAACCTAATAACAATGGTGTGGGTAAATACGTAAATGGAGAAAAGAATGAAGATATAGATCAGGATAAAGGAAAAGATAAATATGAAGACGAAGGTGAATATGAAGATGAAGATGAAGTTGAAGATGAAGATAAATATGAAGACGAAGGTGAATATGAAGATGAAGATGAAGATGAAGATGAAGATGAAGTTGAAGATGAAGATGAAGATGAAGATGAAGATGAAGATGAAGATGAAGATGAAG
>NW_023464900.1:0-9772 GCF_013731165.1 Rhagoletis pomonella
ATCAATGAAAGTATTACGTTTACCTGCACTGGCCCTACAATTACCTAATTTTACAACCTTTTATTTATTTTGCTCATCTCGCAGAACAACGAAAATGGCTATCAATTTATGTAGTTATATAGATAATTAGATAACATTCGGTAAAAATTACGCTTGCAGTAATTTCTACATGGTAAGTGCTCCGCCAATATTTGGTTTCATAGGGATTCGGATACCTTCCTCATTGAAGTAGTAAAGAAAATTCGCTTAAGTGCCTTTTTCGGTTACGTGCACAAGTTTTTCGTGCAAAGAAGGATGTGCAGCTAAGCAAAATATACTGTACTTATATATGCATGTAAAAACGTACGTTGTCAAATAATGTAGCATGCATGCGTGGGAAATGCATTTTCATTCGACTCCAAAACTATTGGGGCATATTAGAAGACGAAATAAAGTCGACTCTTAAGTTAAAGTTTGTCAGCCCCAAATAAGAAGACAGTTAGTATGTACATACATACATATATGTAATATTATGTGCATGTGCAAGAACGTTATCAATAAATGATTTTGGAGTATGTGTATTGGGTACATATGTACATATGTACATACATACATTCAGATGGAATCAGCTAATTAGCAAGGAAATTCAATATGATATTGTTTGCAAATTATGTTTATTTATTTTTAATGATTTTCATTTAAAATATAATTCAATCTGTAACAAAAACCACATTAACAAAAGTTTAAAAGCTTGCACAAATGCAAAAAAACGAATCAAACTTCAAGAAATGGTCATCCAAATTTTTAATTAGAATATTTAAAAAATTTTCGGGTATGCAGTATTGTAGTCCATTCAATTATAGTATAAGAAATTGCAAGTTTCAAGTTGTTAAAAATTACCGGTGATTTTATAGATTTTGTTTTGCGGGGATGTTGCTGTTTTTTCATATAAAAAAAAATTTTGATCATGTGTTATATGGAAGACTAGCCAATGCCCGCTTACTTCGCGGCGCCTAATAAGAGCTTTTGCGTTAGCCAATGCAAAAGAGCGTTTAAAAACAAAATTAGTTTGTAAAGTCAAAGTTTTTGATTTAAGTTGAAACCACTAAGGCGCAGTATCCTCCTCACACATAGGCAAATAGTAGTAACGCTGTGATACCATATGGAATACCAATCCCTTTTGGTGTCATGAGCTTTACTGATGGTCTTATTTTCACCAGTGAGATCTCTGCCAATCATGCGTAATCTTTTTGTATGATCTTACGTATGCCAATAAAAGTTCTTATAGGAAACTCAAGAGCACAGAAGTGCATTTTCTTTATAGGAAGGCCAAGAATCCTCGCTGTCTCATAGGATGCAAAGTTTTCCGGTACATTGCTAAATGAGTAGTGTGATCTCTTAAGTATCTTTCAAATGAAGCAGTTGATATACCTACGGTGATCTTTCCTTGTTAATTCACCACTTTTACAATTCGTGGTAAAATTTATGAACTGATTTCAGGGTAGATGCTAGACCGCATGATCGTGCATGAGGGCGTCAGAAAAACTTAACCCCATGCTTCATTTAAACATCTGAAAACTAAATTCGTATAACTTAAACATAGGTCCAAAGCAGACCAACCACACGGGGTTTCTATACATTTCGGCTGCAGCGCCTTCCATTGGGCTTATTTTCTGCAAAACCATTGCTTACCATAAAATGAATACGTGTTATGAATTTCTACCTTAACTTCAGCGGCACTAATCGGGTAAATTTTTATCAAAAGAATTTTCCATCATACAGGTACATAGCTCACATTTAAAATTTGAACGAAATCGGTTAATAAATACGATTTTTATAAATAACTCTACTCCAGCACCACCTAGCGAGTTTTATAGTAGCATGTAATTGGACCATATATATATGTAAGATAACCTCCGACAATCTGACGGAACTCCATTCAGTGTTTTTTGAGTTTATTCCGAACAACGAAAACGGCTATCATTTTATGCAAATAGGTATGTAGATAGGACAGTTTATAGCGAAAGTCGTAAAAGCAAAGCTCCATTCTTGGTGAAAAACTTAAAAAAATTCTTCAAGATTTTCACAAAAATTTTATCTTTCTGAAAATTAAAGACAAAGTTACAATAGTTCAATGGGATTTATAAATCTAGGAGAAAATGGTTCCCAATCGAGTGATACTTGCGCGTTTACGTAAATGTATATCGATCCAGCCTTGCCAATAATTATCACTTTTCGCCATAACTACGGTATTGATAACATATATAGCTGTGTAGAATTTCAGGACGTTAGCGTAAGCAGTTCCAGACATAAGCTATATGAGAAGTTCAGTTTGCATGGAAGGAAGGAGCCACGCCCCCTTTCCCAATGCATTTGCAATATATGCATTAGTGCTAAGTTTCAGTTCCTCAGCGTAATTGGTTTTAATGATATATTGGTTTTTACGTTTTAGTCTGTATAAGAATTTTAGGATTATCCCGAGCTAAATACCGAGTAAATTTTTGGTCAGAATATTTATTTTCAACGTGTTGCCAAATATGAACCAAGTCGATGCAGCCGTTTTTAGTGAAATGCATTGTAAAGAGAACTGTATGAAATTTTAAAACGTGACGTCTCAGATTTCTTAATTTTTTTTTGGCAGCAACAACGAAAAGTTTAAATTTTTTAGCGAAAACCCTTCCACACAGAAATAAAAAAAAATTAAGTTTGTGGTTATATCAAGGCGAACTTTTGAGAACGGTGCGTTGCTAACTCTAAATATAAACAACGACGCACTGGAAAAAGTTAATACGTTCAAATACCTAGGAATAATGATCGACGATAAACTAAAACAAAAAAAAAAAATGGATTCTATATTTTCAATTAGAGCTCTAGCAAAACTGCATTTAATTCCATACATTAGCTTTTGCGTGATGCGCTTGCAAACATACAGACAAACATACCGAAATTTTAGATTTGGCTTCTGTTGATCTGTTGATCTAACCCCCTATTAATTTTTCTTTAACATCTATTATGTACAGATATCGGCCTGTTGCAATTTTATTATTCTCAAATACCCTCGTTTGATTCCCATATGGCAACACTTAGTTTATATTACAAATTTAACTGAATTAAAGTTTTCAAACCCGCTTCGAGAATATTTTCAAAAGTAAGCTTCCTAATCCTCTTTAGTTTAATATTCATATTGCAATATTTCATTTATTTTACAAACTTTTCAATCAGTTGGCAAATCCCCTAAAAATATTTTAGCATTAAAATTTCCTAGCCTCTTTAGTTTGATGCCAATATTGCAATATTTAATTTATGCTATCAACTAAATTAAATTAAAGTTTTCAAATAGGTGGCAGCCCTCCACAAAAATATTTTCAGCTGTAAGCCTTTGTAAATTTCTTTCTTTTGACAGCCATATTGCGGTACTCACTTTACCGTATCAATTGACCTAAACTGAAATTTTAAACACAGGTGGCAACTCTCTAATTTTTTCTTCTATATTGGAAGCTAGATCTCTAGCGATACATCGGTGAAAACTGCATTCAATTCCATGTTTTCGACTGATGCGCGTACAAATATACAGACAGACAGATATTCAAAAATTCTAAAAATTGTTTATTTGGCTTCTGTGGCTTTAATAAAAACCCACCATATTAATTTTTCTTTAATATCTATAAGGTACAGACATCGACCTGTTACAATTTTATTATATGTATATCTAGATGTAGATATAGATTTCATTTATTTTATCAATTTAATACAATAAAATTTTTCAAACAGGTGGCAGCCCTCCCTAAAAATATTTTCGGCAATATAATTTCCTAAACCCTTTCAGTTTGATACCCATATTGCAATATTCAACTTATCTTATAAATTAAATTTAATGTAAATTTTTAAACAGGTGGCAACTCTAAAAAAATATTTTTGGCTGTAAGCCTTCTTCATTCTCTTTCTTTTGACGCCCATATTGCAATATTCATTTTTTCTTATCAATTTACTTAAACTCCAATTTTCAAACAGGTGGCAACTCTCTAATTTTTTTCTTCCTAAATTTTAAGTTAGACCTCTAGCAATACATCGGTGAAAACTGCATTCAAATCCATGCATTCGTTTTCGAGTGATGCGCGAACAAACATACAGACAGACAGACAGACAGACAAAAATTCTAAAAATGGTTGATTTGGCTTCTGGTGCTCTAAAAAAGACCCCCCACATTAATTTTTCTTTAATATCTATAATGTACAGACATCGACCTGTTACAATTTTATTATATGTATAGATAATGCGAACACCCTCCACAAAAAAAAATTCTAAAAAATCAACGGTAATTTTTAATGACTAGAAACTTGCACTTTAGTGTACTTCATTGAATGGGCTACAAAGGTGTATACCCGAAAATTTTCTAAATTTCAAATTAAAAATTTTGAAATCTTGATAACAATTTTTTTAAGTTTGATTAATTTGTATGCAATTTGTGCAAGCTTTTAAACTTTTATTATTGTAGTTTCTGTTATAGATTGAATTATATTTTAAAGGAAATTATTAAAAACAATTAAATAAACATAATTCGCAAACAATATCATTTTGAATTTCGTTGCTAATTAGTTGATCGCATCTGTGTGTACTAAAAGCATCCATATGCGCATGCCTAATAGGAAGAAAGTTAGTTGCAGCTTTTTCACAGATACCTATTCCACTGAAAATGATGTGAAAAAGCTGTAACTATCTTTAGTGTCAACTTTATTTTGACCATGAATAAGCCCCATTATTTACATGTAATACGAGTATTACAGTGAAAAATCATCATTCAACACATTGGTCCGTATGCATAAAAACTAAGCAATTGCTTTTAGTTAAAATTTCATAACTTTCACTTAAATTTATTTGAACAAATCGTGTAAAAGGTCTGAGATTTTAAGAAAAGGTATTTGCTTAGGTTATATGCATATGGCATATTTTCTCGAAATAAATGTTCATAAAACTCAAACATAACTTTTCGAGAAAAACCACTATGCTAACAAGTGCAATTGCTGCTTTTGTACGTTTTTGTCAATGTATCCATCTTTGAAGTGAATTTGCTAGCAAGAAAACTGCGGTTTGTTGCATTGAAAGCAGCATAGCAGTCGTTAAAAAAATAAAAACAGATTTTTTCTTCGCTTTTAAATGCCGACAACAAGTTACCAAAGAGTACGCATTTGTAGGCTTTTTTTGTCAATATGTCCATCTTTAAAGTGAATTTGGGAAAAAACTAAGGCACCTAGCAAACTGCGGTTTGTTGCATTGCAAATAGCGTAGCAACTACAATAAGAATCGTTAAAAAAAAAAAGATTTTTGCGACCCAAATGCCGACGGCAAATCACCAATGAGTTTGCATATTTGCATAGCTTTCACATATTTATTAGATAACAAATCTACGTTTTGGAGTTAAAGCATTCCCTGGCATATATTTTCGAAAATTAATTTTCATTAATTTAACCAAGAATTTTAATCTTTTTTTTTTATTAAATCAATGCCGCGAAAAAGAAAATCCAAACCAAAATACTTAACATTGATACAAATTAACAAAATGTATCTCCGCTCAGCTCTGTTAACTTGCCGCTCAGATCTGTTAATTTGGCGCTCTCAATTTTCGATTCGAGTGGTGAGCTTCTAGAGCGATTTTGGTAGTGTTTGACAATTCACACGGCTATTCGTAATTGCTGCTTCTCTGTATTAAACGTTCTCTGTCTTTCTGCTCAAATTTCTTATTCTGCGTCTTAAGTATTCCACTTTGTTTTGCTATCAATTCGTTAATCTGCTTTACTGGATTGTTTATTTGTACAACTTTTCGGAAGTATGATACTCGTAGTGTCTTACAGTAGCTACACACGACGAGCATATCCGCGCACATGCGCGGCTTGCGGGTCATGCTCGTCGTTTGTACGGCGGTTTGCGAGCATCGCATTGGAAACAAAAACAACAACCTCACTTTGTGTTGATGCTTGCAGTGTGCACATCGCGGATAAATGCATCCAAGCCATGTGCGTTAATTGAATTTTTGATAAATGAGGTTAAATTACTATATGTATATGTATGTACATACATATAAGTAAAATATAAATAAATTTAAGTAACACATACATAAAAAACCCTAAGTCATAAGTATTTCAATTGCATCATCCGCGTCTTTCCTTTCCATGTCTACGCTTTGGGTACAAAATCAGCTTTGGGTAGCAAACGACAGCGAGCATGTTGGCGCACATGTGCGCGGATATGCTCGTCGTGTGTAGCTACTGTTACCCCCTCTCATCAGCTCGTCACGCCTCACTTGCAATTTACGAGCTACTCATGAACCAACTAACAAGATCACGCAATCGGAAAAGAATGAAAAAAGTAAATTTCTGAGCGTTTTTGACATCTGCCTAAAAATGAAAAGAAACAAAGAAAACGAAAAAGGCGCGGTTATTGAGTGCGATTAGATTTGTATTTATTATAAAATATAAAAAGTGAAACTTGATGACAATTAGCAAAAAAAGTTCATAAAATATGGTTTTAATGATTGAGAGTGTTTTACAATCACATATTATTGGCACCGGCCGATTTTTCAATGCCAACGTTCTGACCACAAATGTGCACCCACTTTTCACGCAAATTTACGCCTCTTGGCAAATCAAACAGACGCACAAACTTGTTCCAATCACAAAGCACTTCATATTATATCATAAATTTGTAATAAATCAAAATTTCTAATTAAAACCGCTGCAGAAAACACATAAAATCGCTAAAATATCACAACGAAGAGGTAGAAGACGATGTAAACAGAGCCAAAAAACATCAAAAACGCTACGAAAACTTTTTTCTGAAAATCGATTACAAATACAACGATGGCGGATTACGTGATCTGTAGTCGTTGGTTCATGGAGCTACTCACTTACTCACTTACGTACTTCCGTTTCAGTGCACAATTCTCAATTAAAACTTTTCACATTTTCTTCTATTTAGTGCATCTTTGAATGGTTGCAAGTTGCAAGTGTTGCAACGCAGTTGTTCGTTTTAATTCGCTGACAGGCTAACTTATCAACTCAAAAAATGGTAATTGTCTGCAAGTTCTCCAGCGTTTGGTTGCTGGCGTAGTACGCAGTTGCAAGATATATCAGCTTATTTTTGCCACACAACAGCCGAAGCGGCTGCCACTATGGCTGCTGTGGCAGATATATATATTTTTGCAGCTCAGCACTCAAGGCAAAATAAATAACTTTGTTAGTTAATTCGATGTCAATGGAAAAGTTGATGAAGAAGTTGGTATAAAAGTTGAAAAATGTTCAATAATGTCGAATTGAATAGTTGACCTAAATTATTGGGATCTTTAAATAGCTTACTAAGTTTTTATCCGTTAGCCGTTATTAGGCTCTGGTTTAGATATTGTTAGGCTGCGATTTTGAATATGGAAACAGTGTGAAGTATCTAAGCTTAATTTCTGATACGAAACTTTTTTGCAAACCGTATATCAAGCAAAGAGTTAAAAAGATTAAGCCGCTAGGAAGAGGGCGATTCACTTCAGACCAGATCTACTCTTATGCTCGCAATACCAAGCGTTGTGCCCGTATCTATGTATTGTTGTAGTGTCACTACTAATTCCCGCCTATTTCGGTTTGTCCATCAATCGTTGATCGTCAAGCCCAACTAACGGTAGGCCCAAGAAACGGGAAGTTTCAACGTGGTCGTCCCAAAGGGAGAGATCTCTTAGTTGAGTGAGATTGAGCTGACAAGTGAAGAGGTGGTTGGTTTCCTGCGGGGAGTCTCCAGATGCCGGACACTCACTTCGGGTATTAGGATCGAATCTGGATAAGAAGCTGTTGAGACGTCTACAGTATCCAGACCGCAACTGGGCCAGAGTGACGCGATTCTCTCTTGGCAGTTGAAGCTCCGTGTCTGCTACAGGAGGTGATTGGACTCCGATTACGGCATTTATAGGCCGGGAGTCGTCATATGTGTTGACCGACTCCCTATGAATGCCGTTGATCCCTCGTCGGGTCCAGTGGTTTGGTCGATTATGTCTGGATCGCATCCATGTATACGAATATGTTCCCCTTGACGTGCCTGGGCTGAGGCTCCTTCTCAAGCAAGGGTTTGTTGGAGTGCTCACGTCTGTGACATCCCACCAGAAACTGCTTGCTGAGCATTTTGTTATACTCCCTTACGGCAAGAATTTGGACCTCGCTGTGCATGTGGCGCACAGGCGACAGAAGAAGGCATCTTGTCCGAAGTGCGGCGTTCTTATAAGTCTGTCGCTTCGTCCACTACGTCCAACTAGTCCCTCGCGACCAAACAGGCACAGCAAAGTTTCCTTGCCTTTGTCGCAGGTGCTGCCAGCGAGCGACTTGAGGACCTTATTGCGGCTCTGAACTTTGTTCACACTTTAAAAACTGCGGAGAGCAGGCTATGAAAGGTAACCTCTAAAAGGTGAAAACCCCACCGTCTGAATTGATGTGCCATCGACGTGAATGCCTATTTGAAGCCTGACCTTCTACGTCCAGGTGATGAATGAAGTCGCCGTTGATTTCGTTGGGGTGAATATTAGGCTCCGTGCAGTGAAGTAGGGAGACATCTCGGAGAGATAGCCTTTTACTTTTGAGCAGAGGTCATCAATTCCATTCCCAGACGCTAATATTGAGCAGTCGTCAGCGTATGAGATCAGGGAAATTTCCTCCGGTGGCTGAAGGAGCATCGAAATGTAGAAGTTAGAGGACACCACTCTGTCGAACCCTTGTTTTATTCTTCTAGGTTTTGAGGTTTGAGCTCGGAAGATTACTGACGACTCGTCGACCACGCATATAATTCGCCGACCACCGTTTAAGGCCCCGAGTTATCTGGGTGTCTATGGCATTAAGTGCTGTTATTGTGCTGTGCACTTTAGGGAAACCATAATGATGCTTCTTTTGGGCCAGGCGGTGTATGAAGTACGAGAGTAGCGGGGCCTCAATTGCCTTCGCGACCGGGGAAAGGATGGTTGTCGGGCGATACGAGTCTCTTTTGTTGTAGCTATACCTGGTCGTTGTATGCGCCTCAATAAGGCCAAAAAGGCCCTCGGGCTAGACGTTGGTTTCCAACTAGTACATCGGAATTCTAAGAAGCTTCGAGCACATCCTGGTCGGAACTGAACACTACATAGAGCTCTGATGAACTAGAAAGGCAAGTCCCTCTTGAGTAGTAAGGAGAGTGTGTCGATTCATCTGTCCGCATGTGATCTGCTTCTTTAAGTAAAAGGGTTAATTGGTCAACTAGGCAAACGAAACGTGAGATAAAACAATTATTTTTCTGCAAAAAAGCGTAGTCTTCTTTTTTTGGCTCGATACATTTCGTCCAGTTTTTAATGTTTTTTTAATTCCTCCCAAAAAAAAAACGAGTTCTTTCAAGGCCTTCAAAATAAGCGCTGACCTCTTTAACGAGCCGAGTCTCTTATCGCTAAGACATTTTCGTCTAAAACTTTGTTCCAATACTTAGGAAAAATCTAAGCTTAAATGTGGGTATGTGATTATATCGTCTTTTGAAGTACAAAACCGCGTATCGTGTGGCAAAACCTCGTAACTGACATTTGTGCCAAAAAAGATAGTTGCTCACCGGGAGCTCCTGACATCAAGCCGTTATCAATTCGTACTAAAATATCGATACTTAGACATAAGAGGAAGACATAATTGGGGATAAAAGAGGTAACCGTTTTGAAGTAAGACAAGTCTTACTCTCTCCTATAAAATTTTGTCAACCTCACATATGATGTTTTGCATTTTCTAGATATGCGGTTTTGTACTTTAAACGACGATAT
>NW_023464901.1:0-9772 GCF_013731165.1 Rhagoletis pomonella
TATAATTATTTGTATTATTATTTCACATTTTTTACAAGCTTTTATTAAACCGATTTGCAGGCATACAAATGTTAACATTACTTGTTCCTGTACTCATAAACTATTTGGCCGAGCCAACAAAATTGCGTACACTACCCAAATATCAACGTCAGTTGCACGAGCAATCCCTGCAGTGGCTCATGAAAATCGGTCCCAAATACCCGCAAGAGTTCAAGGCTTTAATGGGACAAACGCTGGAACTGCGCCAGAAACTTGAGGCGGCAATACGAAACCAACAGCAGTCAATTAACATCGCCAACAAGGCAAGTGAATTGCAGGCACGCGGAGGTATGGCCAAGCCGCAGAAACCAACCATAAAATTGAAGACAGATTTTAGCAATTTTCAGTAAAGAAAATGATACCTATTTATGTAACGTAATAAAAACGAAGGCGAAATTTCTATTGGTGGATTGGTATGCAAGCAATTGTCAAACTTAAATACATAAAATTGTTAAAAAAAAAAAAAAAGTATTTAAATTTCACACGTCATCTTCCGGCGAAATTCAATTGCTTAACAATATTGCGATACATAATTATTTATAGATTATATTAGCACTTAAAGATATAAAGTAAATACAAATTTTAGCTTCATGCTGATTTTTATGCAAAATTCGTTTATTCGTTTAATTTAATTCAACATCAATTTGACGATATGCCAAAAGCGTCGTATGAAATGGTGTTTATTTTACACACATAATTATGTATGTATGCATACACAATTATATACATATTTAAAACTTTCACAAAGCTTAACTTATACATGCATTAACAAAATACTAATCACATACATATGTAAGTAACTATCTATGTAACCGAGCAGTTGCAGATTTGTCCAGCAGTATACAATACCAACTAAGTAATTACGTAATGTATTTTAATTATTTGTTTAAAATGCAGTTATATCTAATTACTATTTAATGAAAATGTAATGGAGAAACGTATTATATAAAGAAACATGGAGATTGGAAATGAAGCAGTGTTATGGAAAGTTGAAGGAAATAAAGCATTTAGAGTTATAAATTCAAAATGTATGTATGTACGCGAGTATTTAACCATTATTAACAAAGAAGAAATAAAATACACATACATATGTATACATATATATCAATGTGTTTACTTATTCGTGCATATCTACATACATAGTGCATATCTATCTACTATGCCTTCCGTTGCGTTGAGTTGCGCAAGCACCCAAAAAGGTGTTCTAGAACCTGAATACCACCACTGTTTTGGCAGATATGTAATTACATGCTACCTATTGCGGTACATTCATTAAAAGCGAATTTTCTTGCTAAAATTTACAATTCGTCGTCGCTGGTTTGTATACGCTAAAAACAAAGGTACCTTGAACGTGGTTTAAATTATGACTTCATGGCCTCTTTCGAATCCAAACGTGCCTACGAACTGGAACCATTTTAATTATTACACAAATTAAAAGTCTGGAATGAATTGAAAAACATGAGTTAGGCCGGACGCTGGCGTTATTTTGTGTATTTATAAATGAAAAAAGGCATGAACTCGCCTTAATTCAATAAGCGAGGCCAACTTAGCTTGCTGAAATTTAAATTCCTGTCCTTTCTAGCCTATTGCCCATTGTACACGAAACCAGCGAAAAATACCGTTTTGCTGTCTACAAGTCTTCCACATTCTAAAAACATTTCGTCGTTCATAATGCAAAAATTTATGTGCAAACTTTAAAAACATAGAATTTTAGAACGAATAAAAATTTGTTGAGTCCGCTCTAAATTTTACAATCTTCATGTAGTGGTTTTGCTTTTATGACGACGTTATGTATGTAGGCTGCCGTTTAAACTATGTATAGATAGATATCTCAAAACTCAGTCTTTATATCTTCGGACTTATAATCGTCACTGTTACAGCGGGACTCAATGTAAATGCGTTTTTGTGCGGGTTCTTCTTCAGTTGACGGTGTAAGTCCCAATTTTCGTTTTTCTGCCACGTTATGTAATTGAGTTCCACAATTCTTTGGCACGTTTTCAATGGCCGTGGAATGTTCGCCGCTGTGATATTGTTGCCCATCTTCAATGCAATGTGAATCGCTTACTGGTTGAAAGGTAGTCGTTGTAGGGTCGTCATCAATATAAGTAACTTCGAATAACACCATTTGCTCAGCGCTTGAATGTGAAGGGCTCGCTTTGCACACTCCTAAGAGCAGATAGTTGTTAACAATATATTTCGTAATTTAGTAATGAAATTCAACTTACTGGTTATATTTTCGGACAGTACTAATGTTTCCGGAGTTGTTCGTAATTCCTCTTCTCCTAAAAATTGCAATTCTTCTGGTCTTTCAATTCTCTTTTGTTTATCAAAAACTTCAGCTTTCGGTGTTTTATCACTTGTTTCCATTAGGTTACCTTCTATCACTGGAAATGATTCATGGTTTGGCAGAAATTCAGGTGTTTCGGGATATTCGGTTTTTACGCGCGTTAAATCGAATAATGAATTTTCTGTTGATATCTCATAAACAGATGAAGTTGTTTCTTCTCTGATATCATCCATTATTGCCAAATCTGCCGTTGTATGCTCAGAAGGGATGCTTTGCATTAATTCTGGGAAACGGGTTGGCTGTAGACGACTCAAAAGCGCTGTTTGGTATAGCAATGTACGCATACGTTTGCGAAAACTTTGCACCGCGGCATTCATATCAATTTCACAATGTTTGCTTTCTTCATTATGCTCATCATTTTTCGCATCTTCTAATTGTACCTGCGACGATTGCACACAAAGTGCTCGGAATGCCATTGCTGTCGGCCAGCTGGGAGGCAGTGTGGCGCCGAACGCATGGCTAAGTACTTCGCCTTCACGTGCAGTACTAAGGTAAAACTTACATCGCCGTCCAATATACTTCGACAGCAAAGTATCCGTAACATATGGCCGCGTAGGATCTGGCCGGAATTCGAGAGAAGATGCCACCGTACGCAAAAACACATTTGGCGGCTTGGTGCATACATCTGTGCCTAATCGAAAATTGTAGGCGTACTTGAAAAAATTATAGAGTTGCAGTTCAACCGCCCGCAAGCGTTCTACATATCGAACTTTTTTCTTTTTTATGCCTAATGGCGTTTGCGTGTCACACTCTGGAAATGAGGTGTTCGGAATTGTTTCTTCCACTTCTGGCGCAGGCGTTTCTGTACCACTTTCTTCTTTTGGCGCTATTATTTGTGCCTTACTGTCTTCTACTAATTCCTCCTTCTCTTTTTGTATTTCACATTTCAGTTCTTCTTCACCTTTAAGGCATTTATTTCGTTTGGCTTTTGATTTTCCCTTCTGTTTTGCATATATTTTACGTTCGGGTATAAGCACGGCGTCAGGATTATCACGTAGCTCAGCAACTTTTTCCACCCAATTCTGCGTTGTTATGACACTATTCTTCATTATGCATGTCTTCTTTCGTGGTATATCTTCGATTGTTGCTTCTGGATTTTTAACAAAAAATTTCTGTATGGTTACGAAACGTGTACGACAGCTGATGCGATTATGATTTCCTAGCACTTCAGCGCACCGTAACCAAGCTGATGTGCCGTGCTCGGATATACATTCCATAAGCTTCTTATCATCTTCCACGGTCCAGGGAGCTAGTTTATGTCGCGTTTGCAGCGTGTTCCTATAGCGCATGCGCAGTTGCGTTATTGAGCGATTTGGAAAAAGTGTTCGCGGAAATAAAGCGAATTTTTCACCATATTCTTCTACTGCTGCTAGTAGTATGAGATCCTCTTCTGCTGTAAATGGTTCTAAAAGTGATAAATAAAAGCTGAGTAAAGGGTAATTTTAGTAAATGTCTTTCTTTCTTACCATGGCTAATCTTTGGATGCAAATAATATAGGTACCGCTGGTGTAACGCTTTCTTCGATTTGTGCGGGAAATACGGAGCGACGGCATTCCATTCTACGATACCGTTCGTTGTTTTTTTCTCGATCACTTCGAGAAGTTTTTTGTCGTCACGTTTATCCCAACGCCCATAGCGTTGAGTATCCGTATAACATACAGAAGTGTGATACTGTATAAAACATTGATAATCTGAACGTTTCGGAACTGCCGTTGCAATGATCTCCCAATTTTGATAATTATGCTTCCGTGCTGCTTGAAGGAGACGTCTCTTCTCTACCTCAGTCCATGAGCTACGTTTCAGTATGGGATGTAAGTATACTTGCCACATTGCTTTACAACTGCTGGGTGAATGCCGATAGTTTAAGTTATGCGCAGACACCTGCGCCCAATCAATCTGGAATTTATCATCCACTTGTGCCAATAGGCTTGCCACCTTCTCTGTATGTACTTTTATTTCAAGTTCAAGCTTTTTCGATTTATTATTTTTATCCCGAAATTTGCGGTCAGCTAAATAATCAATAATCTGTACGAAGAGAGTTCCATTAGAAAATTAAAGGATACATATATATGTATATTTATATATTACTTAGTTTGGTAAAATACAATATGTATATATAGATAGAATCTTATCTACCTACAGTGTATGCTCATAAAAAATTCCAGGAATTAAAAACCTTACAGAGGTATATTTCTATTGGATTATAAAAAAGAATATGCTGAGTCTCTACTTTCACTGCAAGGTTTATATAAAAAACAACTGTTGACTTAAGGCCAAATTAGAGGTGTCATAACGTAGCAAAATACTTCAGAACTGCTTATGGTTATGGCGAAAACCTAAAATATGCGGTTATGGTTATGGCTGTGGCGTTATAATATGGCAACAATAATCGTTTACAGGGCGGTCCGTACGTTTTATCGGAACATTTATTTGCCTCGGTTATGGTTATGTCTATAGTATTGCACCACTACTTTAGCCTATGGATGTCTTCACGACAACATATGATATAGGATATCACGTAACAGACTTTCAGATGAGTCAATCCAGTTTTGGTACTTGAAAGAGTGATGTCGTAGTGGCAGTCGTTGACCATATATAAATCTGGGTCACTCCGGTTATCTTTGAAAACTGTTAAGTGTTGCTTGGAAACCACGAAGCAGAGTATTCAATAAATTTCCCAACAGTATAAAAAAATGCACGATAATTGAATCATGTAAAAAAATGTACAAAATATTTCTATTAGATACGAGGGAACATGATACAAATATTTGTAATTTTTTTACCATGCGGTGAAACTACTTATTTTCTAAAATATATATAGGGTGTCCTAGAGCAACAGTCCAAACCATGTAAAATTACTAAATGCGGACGCATTAGCGGTAATTGAGTAATAATAGTTCCAAAATACTCCTATTTTAAAGTATTAAAAATAAAAATATTTGGAGCTCACATTTTTACCAAGGGTTTGTTTGGCCGATCTTATCCAATTTTTGTGGTGGCGACTTGATGTTATAATACAAATTTAAGGATACCTCCGGACGGCATATGGTTTTGGCAGGGGTTTGAAACTGCCTAATAAGGGGCGACCGCTGTTAGAAAAACTTTTCTATTTTTATATCTTGGTCGGGCAGGAATCAAACTTTAGTTGTTGTAACAGCATACAAAAATTTCGCAAAAAAAAAATGCTCGGGAAATCAGTCCTTGGCCAAAATATGTAGATCCGACAGTTGTGGGAATGCACGAACCTTGGTTCGTGTTTATAACCGCACGGCGCGTTAATGTATGTCGCTCTTAATAAGCAGTAACAGCTGGTGTTGAAAGCCCAACTTTATTCATATTATACTAAATCGGTTTTCTTTTTGCCATTCCCACAAACATATTATAAGTTTAAGAAAGAATAGCAAGCCTCACCTGCTCTTTTACAGCTTGCACCACAGCCCTTTTATCTAATAGTGACCAAACATGTCTACTGCACAATTCAAAGTCCATAGGGAACATTTCGCCTTCTACATTTCTCCGATATTCGTAGTCCTCATTGTTTGGACAATTCCGACAGTTAAGATCTTTGAAAAACATATTCCCTTTGAAAAAAAAAGTTCCGCCCTTCAGGTATGCGCCACGTATACCAACACCTCGTTGCTTCTTCCCCAGATTCATCTTTAATCGTTGCTCGTTGGCAAGGTATCGCAGCTGTACGGATTGTAACAAAGTTTGTAAACGTTTTCGCACCTCTACCAAACGTTGTTGCATCTCCTGGTTAAGCAACAAAGCGTTCTCGCAATTTACATGACTATGTGTGCCCAACAAATCAGTAATCTCTCCCATGTATCTTGCGCTGAACGCTGCGTAGTCGATACTGGACTCATCTTCGAACTCAGAATCAGAAAATTCTATAGGGAATTGAAAATTAGGTTGAAATTGGAATAAATTTTTAAAATATACAAAGTTAATACAACCTTCCGAAGCACTATCTCCGGAGGAATGATCTTCGTCATCAATAGAAAGCATATTAGCTAATCAACCAAATAATATTGAAGCAAGTTTTGATTTGGAATAGTAGAAATCCTTTGCTGCACCAAATAGGAATGTCGGAAAAACATCGATGCGTCGATAACTTCGATGTTTTGCTTCGATTCAAATATTTTGCCACACGATGTATAAATCGTTGATGTATCGATGCTTCCCTAGTACATTGAACCACCCCTGCTAAAAATGGCTGACCATCAGTGTTGCCAGGACTTTTTGGGCCGACCGGCTAGATTGGCAAAAAAAAGCGGCTAACAACGGCTAAAATGTTTTAGTGAAATTTCACATAGACTCTGGCAAAAAACGGCTAAAATGTTTTAGTGAAAATTCACATGCTTTATTTAAATAAATCGCAAGAAACGAAAGACTAGTTAACACCATTAATTTATATCGAGTGTATATTCCTCATCATCAAATGAATCACTATTGTATATATCACCTGAATTCATTGGCCCGTAGTCATAGTCAAAATAAAGTCGACTTTAAAGTTAGTTGCAGCTTTTTTGACAGATATCCCATTGAAAATTATGTCAAAAAGCTGCAACTAACTTTAAAGTCGACTTTATTTTGACTATGACTACGGACCATTAATTTTAAGAGATCGTCATCTACAGTAAAATTATGGCAGCATTTTTCTTCACGTTTTAAACCGTATCTTATATATAAAATAGCGTTTAACGTTTTAACGCACATTGGATTTCTTTGCTTAGTTTTTATTATATTCATTGAACTAAATATTCGCTCTACTTCTGCATTACTTATAGGCAAAACAAGAAAACTAAAAACTAGGTTGGAAAGGTCAGCAAAAGGGTTTTCTACTAGGGCATTTCGAAATTGATAAACTTCGGCCCAAAATTTTACAGTTGAGTCTAAATTACTCCAGGTATGTAACGTTAACCGTTGCTATTGCATCTCTATGGATGTTATTTCGTCGGCATTATATTTGTGTTTTTGTTGCTGTAGTTGAACGAATACTTTTGGTTTAATTACTCTTAATGCATTTCCAACCGAAAAAAGTCAATTTTTTTTAGTGTGGCAATATTTGTAGGGAGGCGTTGGCGTAACTCCTTTATTAAAGTGATAATAAAATAGCGACCATATTCTCGGCTTCGTGGTCAAAAGCGTTTGTGCTTACTTTTGTTTTTAAATACTCTTCAAAACTGTGATAAAACTGAGGAAATGGAGCAAGGTATGGTTCCAACGGGGAGCATATAGGATCAAATGTGTCCGCGCTAATAACCACTAGGGAGCATAGATGCGAAAGTAAAACATTGAGTTCATTAAAAATCTTCATTGGGTCTGCATTATTGCTTTCGAACAACTTGTTTACTTTTTGCACCTGAAAATTAGGTAAAATCGGCTAAAAACGGCTAACTTTTTTTTTACAAACCGGCTAACAAATCGGCTGCCGCGGCGGCGGCTAGATCGAATTTTCTCCGGCTAGTTGCTATCAAAACCGGCTAAATCTAGCCGGAAAACGGCTAAAATGGCAACGCTGCTGACCATATCGAAAGAAACTATCGATTGTACGCTCACATAAGCTCTGATCCGGTACTCCATGAACTTACGGAATTTACACGAACTTGCAGGAAGTTGCAGGAAAAATATTCCCGTACTCCGAAATCCTCCAAAATCCTGTAAATGAGAGCAACTTTTGGAGAGTTGTGTAGAGAATGAAGTTGCAAGATTTTACTCGAACTTTTTCTTCTGGTAAAATCATGAAAAGTGTCAAACAATCACTGGTTGACGTTTTTACATGAAAAATGGTTTTTTTTTGTTCCCGTACTTTTTGTTGTTACTCACCTTTTACTCTCACTTCAGAGAGTAATTTTGCTGTTTGACAGTTTTACAAGCTAATTGGCCCGAAATCGCCAAATCTTGACACTCTGAATAATAAATAGGCCCTTTATTTAAACGTCTAATCTGATAGCTAGATTTCGATAAAAATGTCATAGGACCAGCAAGTCAAATGGCTGCTAATGCCATTAGGTGGAACTACCTATCTAATATATGGCGATAAAGGTACTTTCTTAAAAACCCCATCGAATGAATTAAAACACTTGTTATTTTGTGCGACATTTATTTGGACTTCGTGTGGAATAAACGTTACAAACAAGTTATCATGGGTGTGTTCAGAAATGCATCAAGCCAAAGCATCAGACGCTTTTATTTCTAAACGGTAATTGATGGGAATGCCCAATGTGCGTAACCACGGTTAAATTCATAATTAGAAGGTAATTGCGTAAATAAGGCATTTCCATCAGTTGTAGTTTAGAAGTTAAAGAGACTGATGCTTTGGCTTGATGCATTTCTTAGCGCACCCATACTTACGTCATTAGCTGTAAAAAGAAACTAAATTCTGATTTTAGTAGGTAGGTATGTATATTTTTAATGCAACGATAAACAATACGTTTATTAGGTTTATTAGGTGTTATATGTACGTAATTATATTTCATATTTCGGTTATGTTGGCTCAATAGATTAGAAGATTTTTGTTTTACATTTTATGCCCACCTTTGCGTGGTTATTGGTATTGTTATAGCCATTTACATTTTCATATACCAGTTATGTATACGTTATATACTGTTATATTTTGGGATTCGATTATTAGCATTTCTTTAACAATTTTATTATTAGGACTTATTTTTATTTATATTTCTTAGTAATTCCAAATGATGGTGGTTTATAAGATTTGATAGTTGTGTCGCGCGTGCGCTTTAATTCAGTTCCATATATGGCGGTGGGTGGACGTTTATAAGGTGCTGTTGATGGGATAACTTTATTACACATTTATTTATTATATCGTTTATAAATAAATTTACTGTATTTATTTATTTATTTACATTCAACAATTTTATTGAGCTTGAGACCGTTTCTAATGTGGAATTTGTGATAAGATTCCATTTTTTGAATATTTATTTACTTACTGTATTTAAAATTTTTACTTTTATAGCAGTATTTGTTATTTCAGTAGGTGTTGTTGATTATTTGAATTATAAGTTATTTCTAAAAGCTTTCGAAGGTTAATTTGAATGCTCAAGATCAAATTATTTACTTATTTGCAAGCACAAAAAAATTAAGTAATTATAGAAACGTTTATTTTCTACTCACCTTTTACATATTCATAAGCTTGGGCGGGTGCACGTTTTGGAACATGACTTTCATATTCGTAAACTTCTTCTTCAGACTCTTCGTGTCTGTGAATTAATTTGGTTTTTATATCAAATTTCATACACTCACTGACAAAATGTATTTTCCATGTGTGAATACTTACTCATAAATTTCATGCTGTTTTCCATGGCGAGCAACACTGAAAAATTTGTATGAACTCGGCCCGGCAGCCATCCTCTTTTCATGAAT
>NW_023464902.1:0-9765 GCF_013731165.1 Rhagoletis pomonella
TGTACCACGATTGTTTATTAGGAAAAATTGAAAAAGCAACAAAGTCTCCTCCACCACCTCCTCGTCAGACTTCTTTTTTTTCTAGACTTCAGCAGGGATCGAACCTGCGTAATCGATGTTCAAAGTCAGAAGCGTTAACCACTGAGCTATGTACATCCAAAAAAATCTAAAAAAATCGCCACGAATAGATCGACGCGAAATTTAATTTAAATTTGGAAGGGAGGGAAGGTGATTCGTGTTAATATTTATGTATATTGTCTTGTATATACCTCAGAATATGTTTGACCCAGATATAATCAAAAATCTGCCAAACCTGAGAAAAAAAATTTGTTCCCCTCGGTTTCGTTTTCGGCGATTTGGGCCATATGCCTTTAACTTTTTACACTTTATATATGGGAGCCCGTGATTTTTTTTAACCCCGGACCCGAGTTTTCTCTCAACGGCCCTGACTACAGGACATAAAAAGTAGATGCAACCAATTTGTTTTTGTAGCACCGTGTAATTATACCCTACAGAGGCTACGTATACATATTATGTACTAAATTTTATTATTTTTTTTTTTGCTTCTGTACCGCATTCTGCAACTCATTTTCTTCAGATTATTATGTTTTTATTAAGTTATTTGTATTATAGGACTAAAACTCTGAAACACAAATTTTCAAAAAACCGTAAATTTTATTTATAGTACAATGAAACTTCGATATAACGAATCTTTATAAAACGAAATTTTTGCTGGGACCCTGAAAAAACCTCCTTGTTGCGAGATTTTCCCAACAAAAAGCTCCACAGCAGTCCGCAGTTCTTAAGAAATTTGCTACGCTTTCTACTACAGTTATCTAAAGTTGTTTTGTGAAAAGAGAACAAAAGGCAACCCATGCTTGCAACAGATGTATACATATATATACCCGTTCCATTATTTCTTGAGGAAAGTGTGTGGCAACAGGCTGGTGAATTATCAGATGTCAAAATTCCTTGGAATAATGGCAACTTTTTCTTGACCATTTTCTTGAGAGCTGCTTACTGGCCTTTAAGCGATTCATTGCAGTAATTAATTTTCGCTTGCAACTTCGTGTATACGAACACACCACGTTACCCGGAGGGTACTTCGCAGTAGGTGTCGCTCAGATCTGCTTATAACACTTTTTTTTAATTTTGCAAATTTCGTTATATCGAGGTTTTGATATTCTATAAATATAACGAAACTGTAAATATAACGTAGCATTTGTTCAAACCCTTCATCTCCGTTATATCGAAATTTTTTGTACGTATGTATATGACACATTTTGTTCTGCAGGAATTCATACATGAATCCTTTTGTATTAAATAGAAGTATATACTTGACTGATATTACTTAATTATTGGATTTAAAATTTGTAAAATTGTCTTTCTTCCCAGTCACTTTCGTCTTCGGAGGAATGTGTAAAGGCAACAATATCTTCAGGGCTTATCAGATCCATTGGACGGAGCTGCAAATAAAATTATTGTTGGTAAAGAAGTATTCACAAATGGAGTATACACAGTTAATTAAAAGATAACTTTCATAAATCATTGAGCTGAAAGGAGAGTAAAAAACACATACATAGCTTAATTCACAAAGGCCTAACCAACACTTTTTCGGAAACTGTGTTTTTCACAGATTCAATAAAAATTTTAAAGTACTAGTACCAAAAACAACGAAGCTACATGCTACTTTTTAAAACGCCCTTCCAGTTTTTTATATTTTTTTTATGTTTCGAGATTCTTTGAACACGCTAATCTCGGAAACTACTGAACGAATTCGGTCCAGTTTTTCTCTTTTATAATTTGTAACGATGGGAGAGTGACCTTTGGTACTTACAATTTTAATAGGGTTGCCACCCATCTAAAAAATGTTAAGATCTGTTCGTGGAATTACAAAAAGTGAAATTTAAATTGAAAGGGATTGACCTCTAGATGTTCAATATTGTATTATTTTTGAGTAGGGTTGCCACCTTTATAAAAGTTATAAGATCTTCACCGTTCATTGCACTTAAAAAAATAGGTACCAAGTGAGAGGAAACGGTCTCTGGATGTGCAATAAACTTTTATTTTTTAGTAGGGTTGTCACCTATTTAAAAACTACTACCTTACTTATAATACGTCAAGGCGTTTCTTGTTAATTACATTCGATTTGTACAAATAGATTCTTTAAATTAAATGTTGTATATTGTTAACAAAATTAAGTCACATAATTTTTAATCATCTTCATAATTCAACGAGCGGCAAAGATCTCATAATTTTTAAAAAGGTGGCAACCCTCTTCGAAAAATTAAACCTTATTGCACATCTGAAGGCCAAGCCCTTTTCTTTCAAACCTATTTTTTTTTTTAATCGAATGAACTGTGCAAATCTGATGTAATTAACAAATAATGCCTTCACGTATTATACATATGTCCATACATATGTATGTAGGGTGTTAATTTTTATATAAGTGGCAACCCCACTAAAATTAAACAAAAGCTTATTGCACATCCGGAGACCATATCTTTTCACTTGGTACGTAATTTTTTAGTCCAACGAACGGTGAAGATCTTATAATTTTTAAAAAGGTGGCAACCCTACTTAAAAGATAAAACATTATTGAACATCTACCGGCCAAAGCCTTTCATTTGACATCTCACTTCAGCGAAATGGTGCGAATCTTATAATATTTTATAAAGATGGCAACCCTATAGAAATGTTAAATACCAAAAGGTCACTCTCTTATCGCTAAGAATATATTAGAGAAAATATTGTCCAAATCCGTTCCGTAGTTTTCAAGATTTCAAAGAATCTCGACTTTCCTTTATAGATTATAATATGTATACATAAGTACATACATAGATATAGATATCTTTCTTAGTTTTTTATTTAAATACAATTTCGCGATGGAATAAGTGTGCCGCCAGATTTGCGCATAGATATGTGCGTTAAAAGAAACACAGTTACATACTATCAACTTACATTTAGCAAATATTTTGAATCAATTTTAAAATTTTTGTATAGTGCGATTTTTTGCAGTGTCAAGACCGAATGCAAACGCTGTTTTGGATCCACCTCTAGCAAGCGTTTGAGTACATCCTTGGCCTCATGTGGTAGTTCTTCGATTTCGAGTGGCAAGAAGCTATGCGTTAGAACAGCACGATGTTGCTCTTCCTCAAACAAACAATGTCTGGATATATCTTCATCCTTTGAAGGTTTTGTTGAAGGTGCTGTAGCTTGGTCAACACTATCTCCTTTTCTAATATATGCTGCAGGCAAAGCAATGTCCAGAAATGTGCGAATATCGGGAGTCTTTTGAAAATAAAGAGCAAAAAATTAATTGTACTTAAATTTATTACTGAATGATAAAATAAAATCAACAATAAATTTACAAATTAGTGAGGCGTAGTCATGTATTCGTACGAATCGAATATTTGAAATTTTTGCATAGAAAATGCTAGGAAAATTTCGTGATTTTCGATTCGTACAAAAACTGGAATATGCCCCCAGTGTGATACACCCTTTCCGAAAAAAAAAGAATTATCGAAAACGGTTCACGTGGTCCAAAGTTATGCGGTAATACACCTTAAAAAAAATATATATATATATTCTGTCGAATTGATAACCGCTTTTTTTGAAGTCGTTTAAAAATAATAATGAAAGTAGTAAACAGTAGATGAAAAGGAAATTATTTGATCACAAAAGGTGAGTAGGCACTGTGGCCAATGGTAAAGTTCATTTACCACCTCTGCATGGTTGTAAGCCTGCAGAGTTCGCAAAATGCCCCGAAAGCAGTGTCCAGAGGATGCATCAAACTAGGCCGAGCATCCTTTGAAGTGCCACGAGTTTATCACCCCTATTCTGCAACACTTTCGTATTCGGATTTTACTACGAATCGTATAAATAGTATGCTGCAATCCGAATCGTATTTTTGAACTTTCGAAACTCGTAACAATGACATGCCTAAAAACGAACGAGTAAGAAATTGACAGCTTTTTTGCGTAATTTTGTACGGAAACAATTCTGTGTCGAAAGCGAGATAAAAGATGTAAATTGATGTGTGTTTGCAGGAAATATTAGTCGGTGTTCTTTTAAATTTGCCTTTCGCATATGGGCAAGTCTAAAAAGCTGCTAACCGTTGTGTTATTTATGTAGCTTTATTTTCATTGTTGTAAACTATATTAAGCTTTTGCTTTTGGATATAATTCATAGACGTATATTTGTAGACTCAAAAAAAGTTTTGAATCAATCTTAATTGAAGGCACATTTGGAAAATACGTCGAAACGATCTAAATCTTTTTATAATTACTAGTACTTATAACGTTACATATGTATACATGTAAAATGCTTCAAAAAATTTTCTCTAGAAGTGTGTAAAAGCCCCGATTTACTACTTTTAATGATGCTGTTTTTCGACAAAGGTTCTGATAGTCGGTCCAACATAATTGGAGCCTTCTAAATTCAATGGCGTCCCCAGTTTTCCCCGATTGGCTTCACTTTTCGAAATAGCGGTACATGAAAAATTGCTTAAATTCACTATCTCTTAAAAGGATCGAACTCGGTTTACTATAACATCTAGCTCCCATACAACTGATATAGGTTCATTTTAATATATAGCACGCATACAATTTATAATTTAGATATGAAGTTAGAGTTATAGCTCAAAAACACATATCTGAGTAGAGTCCGACCGATTAATCGGCATCGGCAAGTATCGGCCAAAATAATCGGCATCGGCATCGGCATCGCCGTTTTTGGCCGGTTCTTAGCCGATTCTTTTACTTTTTCCACAATTTTAAGAAACGTTCATCAAAATTGGAAACTGTTTAATCAGATTTTTTTAGAATTTTTTTGAGTACGCAGCTCTTTAAATTTTAGTACAATAAAGTGCAAATTTGAAATAGCTACATAAATATATATACATATAGCTACATATATAGCTACATAAGATTAAATGTTTTGAATACATGCAGCTGTGCATCCTTCACTCAATTTTATATCCTTCGAACAATAAGTGCAATTCAAGACTTTTAATTTGAGCCAAGGTAGAAGCCTCTAGGCCGTCTGAGAGCTAAGTTATAACAATTTTAAGCCAAACTTCGAAACTGCTGCACAAGTTTTTACTCCGAAATTAGAAAAAAAAAATTGCGTAAAATGTCGAATGAAATTTCGAAGTTTAACTTCAGAATCGTTATAATTTAGCTCTCAAAGCGCCTAGAGACTTCTACCTAGACTTAAATTAAAGGTCTTGAATAGCACTAAAACAGGCTTGATGTTCGCGGGATATAAAATTGTGTGAAGGACTTTCAAAGCCATATTTGGGCGTACAAAATTTTTGATTCTTATTTCCGACCAAATTTGGTCGTAAAAGGCCAATAGTGGCAACACTGATTGAGAACCAGTTCTTCAGGCATAGGAGGAGTTATGGCTTTTGGTTCAACAATTCAACCAGAAGCTGACATATGTAGATGCGTCCATGGTTACTATGCCCGACAACCGACGCAAATCTTTGTGGATTCATTTCCATAGCACGATCTTACTTCGCTGCTATAATTGCAAATGCAATAGAATCCATCGTTTTATTCTAAATATGTATGTAATAAAAAAAATTACTATAAATAAGCACTTGATGAGTGTTTTTTTAATTCCTTTCCACTTTTTTTCCTTCATACAACTGTCTTCGAAAAACCACTGATAGGTGGCAATGCAAGGGTTGCAGCACGATTTTCGTAACGTAGCTACGAATTACGAATAACGAAAAATCGGGTTCTAGAATAAGGGAGTACAACTTAAGAAAGTTTTATTAAGTGGCAGTTGAGAAGTGCATATGCAAAAATTTCATAAATTTATATAGCATGCATTTAGGCGCCCGATGTTAGCAGTCGCACCAAAACAGTAGATATGTAATTTTATTGTGCTTTAGGTAAATTTGTTGAGAGCAAACACTTGTTTAAGCATCTACGTACATATGTATGTAGCTGTGTTCGTAATTAGTATTTTCTTCGTTCACACATACATATGCCCTGAAAAAATTATTGGATCTTTTTGGGAAATTCTTGAGTTTGACAGACTTCAAAAGGGATTGCTCTTGCCACGTATAAGAGATACTTAAGACAACTGCCGGTTAAATTACTCACGATCTAAATAAAGTGGTACTAGCAGCCGTACAAAAACCAAACATAATTATTTCTCCTCAACTAAGCTCAGAGTTTAATGGAGTAAATCGTTTGGAATTAAAAAAAAAACTAATATTTTTCTATGGGAAAACTCTTTTCATCTGCAGGATTCCCAATAATAATACCCAATTGTTTATTTAACCATTTTTTTCATCGCAACTATAATTTGTAGGTCCGCCAAAAACCCACAAAAACCTCGAAAAATGCAATGGGTGGACAAATAAAAAATCGTTAGTATTAAAAAATGGTTAAATAAATACTTGGGTATTATTATTGTAAGTCTCCTGAAGAGAACCAGAGTTTTCCGATCGAAAAATATTGATTTTCAAGAATTCTATACCATTTCTACGAAAAGTTGTTTTTCCCCATATAAAAATACATGGAAAACTTTGAGCGCTTTGAGCGACCTCTAAATATTTTTTGATTTTAAAATTAAAAAAATAGGGGTACACTTTTTTCTATATAGAACAATCCTAGGAGGTGAGAGCATTACAATTCCGACTTTACTGTTTTGGACCACCCTAATGTACATGCAGTCATATCAAGAGCACCTCATTTCAAAGCGATATTGTTTTCCACTTATGGTAATTTATTTATTTTTAAGAATTTTCATTAAAATAAAGTTCATTCAAACTTTGTATACAACTAAAAATGTTCATCCAAATGTCAAAATTATTTTCTCAGAATTTTTTGAGTACATCGATTTAAAGCCCTTTCAATTTTATTGCAATAATCTGCAAGTTTCAAGTGGCTAAAAGTTTCTGTTGTTGCGGTTTTCTTCCATATAAAAATAAATTGTGTTTATTCGTTATATGGTAGCGAATGCGACAAAAAGAATCAAAGGTTTTAAGGCTCTTGAAACTTGCACATTATCACACTAAAATTGAATCGGCTATAAAGCTTCATATTCAAAAAAAATTGTAACACTTCTGAGTAAACAAAATTTGAAATTTTAATGAAAATTAGTTGATTTTTTTTTTAGATTTCTACAAAATTTTAAGCGTGGGTTTACATGGTTTTTTTTTAAATGAACTTTATTTTAATTGAAATTGAACATACTGTAAACAAAATTTCAATGGTTAACCATAAAACAATATGAATTGCATAAAGCTTAAAGGGGAAAAATGCCTTAAAAAAAAAGAAAAGTGGATGATCGCCGGCAAATGATCACTAAACGCTATATGCCGTCTGAATTTCATGAGTTTCATAATAGAATTATAGAAATATAAAATAAGCACTTGAATATAAATTATGCTTTTATGATTTAGTTTAAACCCTAAATGTGCTACTCTTCCACGCGAATAGTGAAATGTGCTACTCTTCGTAGGGACCGACGATATGTACTCTTCTTCCAGTCTGACATAGTTTTCTCAATGCGATAAAGACAAGTACAGGGCGGATTTACTATTAAAGTTGCTCCGCACTTGAAAAAGCTATAAATGCATACATATGTAGCTATTCTGAGTTTTACTAGGTTAGAAAAGATACGCAAATAGAAACATTAAAATAGTAATAAAGACGCAGACAATAAATAAAGAAAACAATAAAGGTGTGCGAAATTACGCGTCGCAAATGTGAATCATTCAAATAGTAAAAGTCACGCTTCGTTATAAATAATTTAAAACCCTAGCTCGCTGTGTTTGCACATACGTGTGTGGATGTGTGAATGTAGGCAAGTATGTATGTATGCAATTATGAGGAAAGGCGAGCGAAGACAGGTTAATGGTCAAGCTGAGGCTGCTGCCTAGGTATTGTATATAGACTTATGTAGGTACTATTTATGTATATAGCCGATACACAAAAGACTACACGTGTAGCAGAAACTTAAAAGTGTACACAAACAACATACATACACACCTACGTACATACCTCTATACCCACCATGCAGAACATGAGAAATAGGAAACAATCGCCAATGTTGAGAAATCGGCAACATCGTTTCTTTCACGTCATTTTAGGAATATCTAAAAAAAAATGACAAATTGCCAATTGTGCGCCAACAGCATTCTACAAAAATCTAATTTTGTGTTCAAAAATAAATGAAATATGTATTAAAAATAATAAAATTTTTCCGAGTAATTATTGCTCAAATATCGCCTGTAACAATAATAAAGCCATAAGAAATCGACTCATTCAGGTAATAAGAAAACGATTCGAACAGGCGAGTTACCTTCGGCGGACGCTTTTTTAGAGTGACTGTTTATAAATTTTATTGCCGAGGGCGAGACGTTTTCATATTCCCGACAACAAAAATTGCCTGTTGGGTACATATGGATTAAGTTTCTGTGGGCACATTGAATAGTACATACATATGTTGATAGCCTGCTGCCCACTAGTTCTAGTTTCTAGTGGCGTTAAGCTTTTAGCGAGTCTTAGCTGACGCGCTGGTTTAGATAGTGATAATGCATGTAAATTAGGTTCAATTAGTTAACGTTAAACGGACGCCAACCAAATTAGTATTTTTCGCTGAAACGCTGCTATTTCTTGTGTACATACATACATTCACATGTCAACTATACCAGTAGCTCTTTTTTGCGTTTCCTTTGCTCCTACGTACATACATGCATACATATGCAAACATTTGTTCGTACATACATATGTACATATATTAGACTGCCTCCCAAAACATCAAATCAAAAAACAATCGCTCTTCCTTCCATAAATTTGACTAATTCTACAACTCCCAATTTTTCCTCTGAATGTTAAAAATGAATCATTTTTGTATGCAATTCAATCAAAATTAGAAATGCAAGTTTTATAAAAATATGGATGTGTGTTAAAAGTGCAAATAAATCAGCCATTTAGCCAAGTTATGCTTGAAGGAAAATTTTCTGTATTTTAAATAAAATTCAAATAAACGTACTTACAAAAAATGGGCGAATTTTATTACAAGCTTTTATTTAACTTGCTCGGTATGTACATATGTATGTGTGTTAGGGGCAAATTTTTCATTAAATTTTTGACCAATTTCTCGATGACCCATAGACTTTGAAACTTCACAGTGGGCTCAGAACCCGATGGCAATGCAATACGAAAGAATTAATCCGATAGGTGGCACAGGAGTCGAGATATTAGAAAAACCCGTATTTGTAGTTCGATTTGGCTCATATTTAGAACGTGTACTAACTAGTTGCCGATATATTTGGTGAACCAGTATTTATGCTCGTATTTCGTTCATATCTATGTATTTAGAAAGCTTGCTTTAAAAATATTTGTTTTTACAATTAACTTATTGAACGATTAAGAAATAAACGCTTTAAAGTTTGATAAAAAATTTTAGGAAAATTTGATTAATTTGATTCTTTTGCCATAGCTGAAAAAACTTCAGTGCAATTCCTTTAGACTTTCATTCTTCTGCATATTATGTAAGTTTATATAAGCTTTTTGAGAAACTGAGCTATCAGAAAAACTTAGAGCAGTGTGAATGACCACGAGAAGAGCTGACATGTTTCAAAGGAACCCGAAATCGATGGCAGTAGGAAATATCTTTTCCATGGTGAATTGAACATTAAAATTGCCTAAAATATATTTAGCTGAGTTATTCAATTCTATGAAATGTGCTAAAAAAAAAACGACCGAAAATTGAATTAAAAATGTTATTATTTCAACA
>NW_023464903.1:0-9757 GCF_013731165.1 Rhagoletis pomonella
AAATATGCTGCACGTATATTCATGTCACCTAGACCTTCAATCTCTTCAACTTTCATCCAAATCCTTAGAGGTCGCGCACAGAGGTGGCCGCGGTGACATGAAATGCCTCATGTCATGTTATATTATAGAATAAACAATATTTTTATAAACAACCCAGGCTTACAAAAAAAATGTTCTGCCTATTAAGCCTAACCTCTATATCCCTATGGTATTCGACGAGCTTAATGCAAACCCGAGGTTTGAAAAAACTTTATCTTCAAAGTTATCTAGAGGTCATGCCAAGGTCATGTCAAGGTCAACTTCAGAAGAATTATATTGAATTTCCGGGTTTTTCATCGAATTTTTCTCTATTTGACCTTCAAATGACCTCGAACCTGACGTGGTGGAGACGTACAGACCGCGGATTCGTATTCAGGGCGCCGAATACCATAAAGGTTTGGTTCAATGTGCAGACACTTTTTTTTTGTAAACCTATGTAATAAAAGAAAAAAATTGTTCGTGAAAATAATTGTAATTATTATATTAAGACAAGATGTACACTAACATTTAGCCCATCTTATATATGCACAAATGCAAACAAATATCTGAACATTACTCCGTTGATATGGATTACCTTTAAATGGAAATCCTTTATTTCTCATTTGTCCCGTTAAATTTTTGTAAATTCCGAATTTTTGGGGCAAATTATGCGTTTGTCACGTATGGCTGGGGAAAAAAATCTGGCAACACTAATATGTATATGTATTTAAGATGGACGGCAAGAAATGGTATATTTTATTTTATTTTGGGCCTTTTTACTTGGATATTGTGGTACACTAAATATTTAATTTTTAGTGGCAACCGTGCTCCGAGGCCCAAACATTGACTCGAACCACTATCTTGTTGCAGCCAAGATACGCACCCGTGCAGCAAAATATGTGCCCCCAAATATGCAAGGAAAGCTTAACGTCGAAAAGCTGCAATGGCAACAGACGGCCAATTTTCTTCGCCACTCGACTCTCACATCTGCTCTCTGAGAGCACTTTTCAACAATCCGACATACGCGAGCTGTGGAACCACATTTTATTCATCAAGTACCGCTGCCGAAGAAGTAGTCGGATTTCAGCGAGCCCGAAAGAACAACTGGTACGAGGAGGAGTCTCAAGAAGCTGCAGACTACAGGGCCACTCTGCGATCGGGCGCAACGTGAACCATGTGGGACCGTAAAAGGGAGCTGAAGAGGAAATCGAGAAGTATTTGCCGCAATAAGAAGAGAGAGGCCGAAATACGTGAGTGCGAAGAGCTTGAAATGCTGCCGACAGGAAAAAAGCCCAAAATTTTACCGGAGAGTTCGGCGCCTTACGGAAAGTTTCAAGACTAGGACGTAGTCCTGTAAGCACAACAATGGCGACCCAGTTGCGTACCTCAATAATAGAAGGAATACTTTTCCACCCTACTGAGTGGTAGCGGAATGTTGTGGAGAAGAAAAACCTGAGCCCCCAGTCCATGATGACGGAGTCGATGTTCCACCGCCTGACTATGACGGGGTACGAATAGCAATAACGCGGCTGAAAAAAAACAAAGCTGCTGGAGCTGACAGCCTTCCAGCTGAGCTATTTAAGTACGGCGGCGAGGAGTTGATAAGGTGCATGCATCAACTCTTATGCAGAATACGGTCAGATGAACGCATGCCCGACGAGTGGAATTTAAGTGTGCTATGCCCACTCCACAAGAGAGGCGACCCCACCATTCGCGCCAACTACCGTGGGCTCAGCCTTCTAAGCATAGGTTACAAGGTCTTATTGAGCGTGGGAAAGACTGAAGCCCACCGTCAATGAACTGATTGGACCTTATCCACCATAGACCAGTTGTTCACAATACACCAAATCTTGGAAAAGACCCGCGAGAAAGGACCGACACTCACCACCTATTTGTCGACTTTAAAGTCGTTTTCGACAGCACTAAATGGAGTTGCCTATACGGCGCTATGTCTGAATTTAGAATCCCCTCAAAACTCATACGGCTATGTAAAATGACGCTGAGCAATACCACCAGCTCCGTCAGAATTGGGAACGACCTCCTCCTAGCCGTTCGCCACCAAACGGGGTTTCAGACAGGGCGACTCACTTTCATGTGACTTCTTTAATCTGATGTTGGAGAAGATAATCAGTCCTATTCTGCATTTCGATTACGTTCCCGCATTCCGCTCCGCACGAATCGAACTCGAAAGAGCAAGAGGAAGAGAGAAAAGATCTTTCGAAATCAGCTGTTTGCCTAGGAATGAGTGAAATCGAAACAAAACAAAAGAAATATTTGCCACCAAACTATAGCAGCTTATGAAGTTAAAGTTTGTAAATATTTTAAAATAACTAAATATATCTAACATCGTTGTAATTTAAAAATAAAATTTCGTTTGTGCTTTATTTAAGTGGAAACATAATTATAAAAATGAAATCCATAGCCGCGGCGTTATTGCTTGAAGAGGAGAACGAGTCCCAGATTGCTGATGCGGAAATTGAAAGGCGGAGATTTAGGGACATATTTGATCTTACTCAGATGAGTGAAGAGTCATAAATTCATCATGAACTGTATTACTCATCGCTCAAAGCCAGTGAAATTATAAACATTGTTTTAGCCCTCCACAACATTTGCATTTACTACAGAGTGGAAGATTTGAACGCATTTTGAAATCCGTCAGGAGGAGGGGAGGAACAAAGCTCCATAGCAAATTCGAATTCGACAACATACGCACCTCTTTTTAAAAAGTTAGTAAAAACGAATGCAATAATAAAAGCACCTTTTTTTATGTAACTTCACATTTTATGTATGTATGTATGTATGTACATACTTCTATTAATTTTATATACAAAGAATAAATTGTAGTCAGTGCATTTCATAGTCTTATTTATAGATAATGAAAACAAAAACGCCTGTGCTTCGTCTTTGAAAACCTCGCGCAATATCCCTTTTGGTTGCTAATATTTGAGCCAATTTTTCGTATTGCCCGTATTACCGCTGCGAAAACACAAAAATCGAGAAAACTCATTTATGATGACTTACAATCATGCACAGTATATTTTACTTAATTTTTTTATTCAAACCCACGAATATAACAATCGAAACGTTCTCCGTCAAAAAATTTACAACTTAGAAAATCGGAACTCCGATCGAAATGTATAATAGGTATAATCGTAAATTTCGAAGATTGATCGAAAGGAAACGGAAGGCAGAATACCAAAGTTGCAAAACGGAGAAAATTTCGATTCGAGTCGAAATGCAGAATAGGGCTGAATAAGAGCTGCAGAACTGAACCGTTCAGGAACAATTTACTACAAGAGCGTATAATTGCTGACTTATGCCGATTACATCGAAATCATTGGTAACAAAAACCGCGAAGTCTGTTCTGCCTTTTCAAAGTTGGATAAGGAAGCAAAGCGAATGGGTCTGGTGGTAAACGAGGACAAGACGAAGTATCTCCTGTCATCAAACAAACAGTCAGCACATTAGCGCCTTTACACCCACGCCACTGTTGACAGTTATAATTTCGAGAAAGAGGAAAATTTCCCTTACTTAGGAACCAGCATTAGCACCGATAATAATGTCAGCATGGAAATGCAATGCAGAATCACTCTTGCCAACAAGTGCTACTTTGCACTGAGTAGGCAATTCAGGAGTAAAGTCGACTTTCGGCGTACGAAAACCACACGATAAGTCACTCATCATGCCCGTGCTGGTATATGGCGCAGAAGCATGGACAATGACAACATCCGATGAGGCGGCTATTAGAGTATTCGAGAGAAATATTTGGCGGAAGATTTACGGGCCTTTACGCGTTGGCGACGGCGAGTACCGCAGACGATGGAATGATGAGCTGTATGAGCTTTACAACGACATGGATATAGTGCAGCGAATTAAAACACAGCGGCTCCGCTGGCTCGGCCATGTCGTTCGAATGGACCCCGACGCTCCAGCTCTGAAAGAATATTCATTTCGGAACCCGCTGGTGGTAGCAGAGAAAGAGGGAGGCCCCGCTGCGATGCAAAGACCAGGTGGAGGACTTGGCTTCACTTGCCATTTCCAATTGGCGTCAGTTGGCACAGAAGAGAAAACGACTGGCGTGCTTGGTTGAACTCGGCCAAATCGTTTAGGCGGTTACAGCGCAAAATAAGAAGAAGAATTAATGTTTTATTTGGAAAAATGTTAGAAGTGCAAAATACCGACCATTCCCACAAGTCAAGATATGGAGCAGAAAGGGTTTGGCATAGTTTTCCTGCACGAAAGCCAAATTATCTGGTTTGCTTCATTTATGCTATTAGTTTTAAGCATGGTACATTTGCGGAACTGATATCAATCTCAATTCAAGAATTTGCTCCATTTATAACAAAAATACCGGTTTTCAATAAAAGATTTACGGCTCTCTTCTGTATCAGTTACAAATTCTTGTCACAATTTTTTCTACGGAAAAATATATGAAAAAGTTCAAATTTGTCAGTAAAAAAAAGTTAAACACCGATACAGAATTGGGCTATTAATTTAAATATGAGAAGAGTTACACATGTGTGCTTACATATCGTCGACTGTAGCGGAATACCTCGTGTGCCTCAAATTCAATATGTAATCATCATGCAGACCCCCTTTCTGCCCCTTGTCATTAAAAGTAAGCAAACCAAAGACCGCCGCTTCCCACTGGTGGTTACATAATACCCCTGTAGGGAAACGAACTAGTGCGGAACTGGTTCGGTTCTAGTGCGTTTGGAACCATGACTAGTACGCGTTAATTCTCTTTTGCATGCTAGCGACTGGCGAATTTAACATTGCGATGTCCTAGGAAGTGCCAATTGTCCCCCGTTGCATCCCTTTGGCTCTAGTTCCGAACCAGTTCTAAATCCGACAGATAAGATCTAGTTCGTTTTGCATCCCTTTTTCTATAGCTCCGAACCAGTTCCAAATTCGACAGATGAGATCTAGTTCGTTCTGCATCCCCTTTTCTTTAGTTCCAAACCAGTTCCTAATTCGACAGATGAGATCTAGTTCGATCTGCATCCATTTTGTATATGTAGTTCCCAACCTGTTATAAATTCGTCAACTTAGATATATATTTCTAATCAGGCTTGTCGAAACATTTCCCTTTTATATTAAATACGATCGGTTGAAGGAAGGACAATACCATCACAAATGTTTAAACGCATTTGTTAAAAATTTATAAACCACATTAGTAGTAGTAGTAGTATTAAACTTAAGTAGTAAGTAAAAAACAAAAGTGCGTTCTGCTTAAAAGTAAAAATATTAGTTCACTTTGTCTTACTTGTATAAATTTAAGCATATTGATTTTTAAGTAAATTCGGTTCTTTTTAAGCTTATATGTATATGAAGTACTTCGAAAGTTTTTGTCGTACTTAACTTAAATAAGATATACAGTCAGTCAATAAAGTTTAGGTACAGTGAAGTTTTTACAATACCGGCAACTATTTTTTAAATATTTTTTCCCCCTAATTTTTTATAAAAACATAGTTAATTCTACACCAAAAACCCCAAAAATCAGAGTTCCAAACCTTATGCAAAATTAAAGAAAAGTCTGCGAATTTCCATCCAAGTGTTGCAATTTACACTCTTTAGAAAAAAGTTAAGTACTCAGTTATTAGCCAATTCAATTTTAGTATAACAAAGTGCAAGTTTGAGGCAGCTAGGACTTACCATTGATATTTAGCAATTTTTTCTTGTTGTTTGGTAAGTCCTAGCTTCCTCATTCTTGCACTTCATTATACTAAAATTGAATGTGCTAAACAACTTTTTCTAGAGAGCGTAAATAGAAAGTGAATTATTTTAATGAAATTTTGCAGAATTTTCTTAAATTTTGCACAACGTTTGGAACTCTGATTTTTGGGGATTTTGTTGTAGAATTGACCATATTTTTATAAATAAAATTTGAAAAATGGTGCGGGACTAGTTACTATCAGACGTTTTCGTTTTTGGCGAAACAGAACTAGTACTGAACCAGAAATTTGGTTCACTAGTTCGTGTTTTCCCTACTTATATATAAGTACAGGGTGGCGCCGAATGAGCTATATGGTTTAAATGGTTTATAACTTTTTTATTTATGCGATTTTAAATATAATTTTTTGTTTAAATACAGTATATTATTGGGGAATTTTTTGCAATTAGCTTTGAAAAATGATATCCTGTAAGTGATGTCCATTTTCTGCTTCGCACATACGTGCTCGTTTTAGCATATTTTCCATAATTTTTCGCAGAATTCCGGGTGTAATGGCCATGATTTCATTTCGAATGTTGGTTTGGAGTTGGAGAATGGTTCTTGGTTTGTTAACGTACACTCTTTCTTTCAAATATCCCCAAATAAAACTGTTAAAAAGAATTCAAACCATATAGCTCATTCGGCGCCACCCAGTATTATAACCAAAAATTTAAGTTTTCTTTGGCCGAAATTACGATTTTTTCAAATAAAAGGTAAAATTACGATTTTTCAGCAAAAGCATTCGGCAACGCTGCTGGCAGGTCATTTCCAGGCGTGGATCCCGTTGGCATAGAGAAAAAAAACTGTTATAAAGAATTCAAACCATATAGCTCATTCGGCGCCACCCAGTACATATGTATGTACAAATGTAGGTAATAATGTAAGCGTCTTCCCAGGTTGGTTAAATGCGGGTATAGTTGCATACTGTGTACATCAAATATCCGGCCCACGATATCATTGCATTCACACTGAATGTGTACATACATGTATACTTACGTATGTACAGGAATATAAGGAAACCAGCAAAAATAAAAAGATTTCTTGTCAATGTGGCTTGTTAACATTTTATTTTTAATATTTTTATTGAGCTTTGTACCACGATTTTTTATTAGGAAAAATTGAAAAAGCAACAAAGTCTAAGCGGTAGAAGTTATAGCACTATTTCGGAGATCACCACATTTCTTATTTATTTAATTATGCATCGCGTAGTCAACTCGCGGTAAATTCCCCCGATTTGCAGGGAACTTCAGTTTAGGTGACATAGGGGAACGGACAGTTTTTTGCGGGAAATTGGATATGTTACGTTTACAACTTAAAGTAACCAAATTAGACGAATATGTTAACTTTTAACCATTTTTCGCTATTTGGAGCGACATTTTTTCGAATCGTAATATCTCCACAACGAGAGTTTTCCCAGATATAAGCTATATACCAAATAAAAGCTAAGGTTTTGGGCTAGACTTGAGGAAACTTAGAATAAAATCGACTGACCAGTTTTTGAGAAAATTCTCGAAATCAATATTTTCAGCAGCCCGATTTTTAGTTTTTAGGCGATAACGTTATGACATATTTAGATAGCTTGTTTTAAGACCCTTCTACTGATATCTACTGGAATGTGTAGTGCGGCCTCAGTGCTAGTTTAAAAAACTGCCTTTTTTCGAATTTCAGCCACCAGCCACGCCCACAAAGGCATACGAATCGAAACATCCTAGAACAAAACCATCCCAGTTTTTTTTGTACTTTAATTTCTGAAAGTTTGAAAAAAATTAAATGAAGGTACCCAGCAAAAAATCGGTAATCGCTTTTAGTGGTAACGTGTTCTAGAAGGCATAGCGTTGTAATGCCTTAGAATTATTTCGCTTCTTTTAGGCATTGCCGGTAATGCAAAGTAGAATGTCCTACAATATTTTATTTATTTCGCTTCTTTGTTTCATATCGGGGAATGCAAAGTAGAATGTCCTATAATAATTATTTTTTAATTCGCTTCTTTGCTTCATTTCCGGGAATGCAATGTAGAATGTCCTACAATATTATATTTGTTTCGCTTCTTTGCTTCATTTCAGGGAATGCAAAGTAGAATGTCCTACAATATTTTATTTATTTCGCTTCTTTGTTTTATTTCGGGGAATGCAAAGTGGAATGTCCTATAATATTTATTTTTTAATTCGCTTCTTTGCTTCATTTCCGGGAATGCAAAGTAGAATGTCCTACAATATTATATTTGTTTCGCTTCTTTGCTTCATTTCAGGGAATGCAAAGTAGAATGTCCTACAATATTTTTTTTTATTTCCCTTCTTTGCTTCATTTCGGAGAAGGCAAATTAGAATGCTGCATCGTAGTGAGCTGAAAAATAGAATAAATATCCAAAAATTCTTTTTCTACCGTTACTTTCTGTGGAAATTTGTCTCGCATAAAAATCATGTTTTGCTTTGTTCAATTTGCAGCGAAGTTGAAGTCAGTCAATGAAGTGAAGTACAAGAGTGAGAAAGTACGATTTTAAGCTTTATTAAATATGCATGTATGTACATACCGATTTTTAAGAAAATACAACTGAGCTGATTTATAAAAATTTTAATTAATTTTAATCTTTTAAGACATTTTCTGATTTCAATTTAATATAACTAAGTATGCACTTATCTAGGCATTCTACATTAGTTTCTCTGTAAGGCATTCTTTGTTCGCTTCTCTGGATTCTGTTTATCCATGCGTTCCCCCCTTCGTTTTAAGGTAATGCTGCGGGTAAGGGCTTACCGCCAATGACATGCCCATGTTAAAATAAGGCCTTCTTGAAGCGAAAGGGTAAGCAATTCCCATCGCCTAGCTCGTTTCCACTTTCGTTTCTGTGGTAATCGTGTTTTTTGCTGGGTACGTACAGACGCCACATACATACCAAAGCATCTCGTAGTGGAGACACGAACCAAAACACATTTAGCTCTATATCTTTCCAACTACTAGGCGGAACTCAATATATAAGGTATCGTTTGAAAGGTATTGGCCTATAGAATAACACTAAATATGTCGGGTGTACCCTCATACCCCCTTAAACCGGCAAAAGCAAAAAAAAACGTTTTTTGCTTCGCAACACTTTAGCCAAATTTTTAAGAATTCGGATAATCGTTTAGGAAAGCTGAATACATTTTCTGGACACACTCTACAAGACCTCAACGATACCTCAAACATGTCGATTGGACGTCTGGATAAAAACTTCCAAATCTCGAGTATATATAAGCGAGTCATTTCAGCATGCTACTGTGGCTGCTTTCTTCACTCGCGCGCACTGCCGTGCGCTGTGATAAAATAATAGCCGTTTTGGCTGTTTGGACTTAACTCCAAAACTACGAGATAGATTTCAGCCAAATTTTTAGAGGTTATACCTTGCATATATGGTCCTTTTATAGGCTCATATAAAACACGCTGGTGGCGCTGGAGTAGAGTTACTATAGAAGTCGTATTTATGAACAGATTTCGTTGAAATTCAAAACGTAAGCTACCTGCATGATGAAAAAGCATTTGCGAAAAACGGACCCGCTATGTGGTGCTTGAGTCGAGTTATTTATAAAAGCAGTATTTATGAATCGATTTTGTTAATGCAAATTCGAAACGTTTATTACTTTCATGAGGTTTTTTTCCAAACATATATACATATACATATATGTACATACATAAAATGATAGCCGTTTTCGCTAGATAGAGCTCAGTCAAATTGTCGGAAGTTATGCCTTGCATATGTATATGGTCCTTTTATAGTCTCATAGAAAACACGCTGGTGGCGCTGGAGTAGAGTTACTTATAAAAGTCGTATTTATTAACCGATTTCGTTCAAATTCGCAACGTGAGTTATTTACAAAACCCGTAATAATAATATAATAATAGATTGGCGCTTACACATATGTTAGTGTTTGGCCGAGCTTCTCCTCCGACTTGTGGCGTGCGCCTTGATGTTGTCACACAAAGCGGAGGGACCTACAGTTTTACGCCAACTCCGAACGGCGATTGTATTTTAGTGAGAAGCTGTTTTTCATGGCA
>NW_023464904.1:0-9756 GCF_013731165.1 Rhagoletis pomonella
TAACCGCTGCACCAATTTCTTCCAAACTTGGCACAGTTGTTGGCCTTGGTACAGCATAAAAAATCGCCGAAAATTTTTAAAATCGCTCAGTAACCACGCCCACATCCCATATAACGGTAATTTAGAGAAATACATAATCTTCGATAAATCAGTAAATATTGAAGCTAATTTATTCAAAATTGATGCTTGCAACAATTCTTTACCAAGAAATACGTTTATGGTAAAATTTTGGAAAATGGGCGTGGCACCGCCCACTTATGATCACATATAATTATATCGGTAACCGTTCTACCAATTTGTACCAAACTCGGTATTTTTATTGTGCTTGCTACATAAAAGCAAAACGTTGAAAATTATTGAAATCGGACTAAAATTACGGCCGCTTTTTATATAACGGTAAATTTCAGAAATGCTTGAAACTTCAATAATTCGAAATTTAAGGACGCTAATTTACTCAAAATTGATACACCCCGGCTTACCAACTAGCGGTAGCTTTCGGAAAGGTGAAAAAACATCTATTTAATACTTGCGCCGGGTATTTAATGTTCGGCTCCGCCCGAACTTAGACTTTCTTACTTGTTAAAAATTAAATTCAATTATTTGTACAGTAAAAGGCGCGCAATGGTTGTGGCGGTTGATTTATCGGTGGTGATTTGAGTTTTACCCGTGCACAACTCAACCTTGGTGTCTCCGAATGAAGCTTTAACGCTCAATAATACTGGCAAACCACATCCATTAGGCCAATTGTAACACACAAGAGGTCGATATATTCAATGGTGCAACAGGTCCATTTAATCTGACTTTCACGGCACCTTTTCTAACGTGGCGATTATTCGTAATGACTCCAGCGCTACCAGGCATCCCTTTTTGGCAATAGTATTGCCTTTACCGCTACCAATACATATTTTGAATATTAGTCAAAGTGGGGCATAAATAAGATTTTTAGTAATAGCTTAACTACAGCGCCAGCTGTTGGGTGAAATTGTGAAACTACACTATCCAGAGAGCCACTCAAAAGCACACAAAAAACTTCGTGAAAATCCGTACGAGAATTTGAGGATTTCACTCAAAAACCCACCTACAGAGGAATTATATATTTATTTTTGCACGGCGCCATGCCCTATTTTCAAATAGCCCACTTTTCTCCATGAGTATGAGATTGATTTCATATATCGCCGTACCTAGTTTCGGCATTCTACCATGAACACTTTCAGAGATGTGCAGTACGAAAACTTCGACTTGCATGGGAGGTGCCACGCCCCTTTTTCCAATAGCTCTAATTTTTTCCAAGAGTATGCGATTGATATCACAAAATCCATCTCTATACCAAGTTCCAGTACTCTACCATGAACACTTGCAGAGATATTCAGTATGAAAAATTCCTTTTCCAATAACCTCAATTTTTGTCCATGAGTATGCAATTTCATATATCTCCAAACCAAGTTTCAGTATTCTACCATGAAAACTTCCAGAGATATGCAGTATGAAAAAATCGGTTTATATGGGAGGTGCAACGCCCCCTTTTATATCGAAATTTTGTTTAGCCTATTTACTATCTTTGGGACGTCTGAAGCAGGTGTCCGAAATTTCCAAAAAAATCGATTCGGCCGTTCTCGAGCTTTGCGAACACATAAAATACGGCTTTCAAAATATATATTAGTACTAGCAGACCCGGTGAACTTCGTCCCGCCCAAAATAAGTATTTTGTGTTGAAACATTTTGGTCCAACATTTTCATCAGTTTCACCAGTTCACGTTCATGATTTTCAGTGACGCATTTCTCTTCTAATATTGCGGTTTGGTGGTTGTCAGAAGGCCGTCTTAAACAACCTAGCAAAACTGTGCATGCATACAAAGATACGTAATAGTTTCAGTGCGTTTGAAAGGCGCCACGCCCCCTTTCAAATAGGTAAAATTTTCTCTAAGAGTATGGGATTGATTTCATATCTCTCCATACCATTTTCGAGTAATCTACCATGGGAGGTGCCACGCCCCCTTTCCAATAGCCCCAATTTTTCTTCATGGCCACGCGACTGATTTTATATATCTTGTACATACCAACTTCCAGCACACATCCAGAGATATGCAGTATGAAAAATTCGATTTGTGTGGGAAGTGCCACGCCTCCTTTTCCGATAACCACAATTTATCTCCATGAGTATGCGATTGCTTTCTCCATACCGTGTTCGAGACCTCTTCCATGAACATTTTGCGGGATATGCAGTTTGAAGAATTCGGTTTGTATGGGAGGTGCCACGCCTCTTTTTCCAATAACCGCAATTTTTCTCCATGAGTATGCAATTGTTTTAATATATCTCCATACCATATTCGAGTAGTCTACCATGAACACTTCCAGAGATATGCAATATGAAAAATTCGGTTTGTATGGGAGGTGCCTTGGCCCCTGCACCTAGCGGTATGAAATATATTTTACATCTCATACCTACAATATATACACAAAAAATCGAATCGAAATGGTTTTGAATATGTATCACAATATGACTGCCAGACGAAAGAGGTTTAAGAAGGTTGCCAACTGTTCAAAAGGTTAAGTTCAAACTATTCAATAACTTAAATGAATTATCACATAATGGGTGTCAATCGAAATGGTTTTTAAAGGTCTTCATTTCAAAACTACATGTAAGGGGTTTCCATATGTTTAAAATCTCAAATTGAGTTCAGGGGATAAGTTAATTGAAAAAGTATGACAAGTGAGAACTTTAAGAAAGTTTTAGTTTGAAAACATTTTGAAGATGGTTAAACAAATTTTAAACCTTCTGTATTTCAATTGAGTTTTACTCAATGTAGCACGTAGAAATTACATACACTCAGCGTATGGATGCCAGCTTTTTAATGCGCGATCAGTACGTTAGACTTTTTCATGCTAAAAAAATCATTACTTTTCAGTACATTTTTATTCAAAGCAAAATTATGAATGTAAGTAGCAGATAATACTTTAAAACGCCAGAGTACTTGTTTTTAACAATATTTTGGTATATAAATAAAATATTGTTTATACAAAATAAAAGTGTTATTCACTTTAACATGAGTGTACACATCATTATACACAGAAGCCTATAAATTATTTTATATTTGTGACATTTTTCAATAGTCATAATGAGATCATTTCCATCTTCAGTGTTTAAGTAGTCAAAAAATTCTATACATTGCATTTTAAACTTACTTTTAATTTGCAGTTCACTTTGAAAAATTTTAATCAGAAGCCGGTTTCTCTATGCGCCAGGAAGCTAGAATTCGCTAAAGTGGCTAAGAATTCGCCAAAAAGAGTATCTAACTCTATGTTTTGTATGCAAAACTCGTTTATAATAGCCCCGTTCACGTACGCACTATCCAGTAAATCCAGTACTAATTTTACTGATTTTTTACTGGATGTCGTTTTCGTACGCAAAAACTTGCAAGAACCTAGTAAAAGAGGGGAAATTGAGATAGCAAAAATGACAGCTGAACTTGCAAGTTTTACTGGATTTTTACTGGATAAATTTTTACTAGCAACTATTTGCTAGTAAGAAAAACAGCTGATGGCATGATGCTTAATGTTATTCACATTAACAAAATAATTGTTTGCGGTGCCTTTAGAGTTGCAATTGACAAAATAAACCTATTTAAATTTATCATAGGTTTCTAAGAAAATTGCATCGGAAAATAACAAATTAATCAGCTGTTCATAAAACTAGCAACTTCTTGGTGGTTTTGCGTTTTCGTACTTTCTTGCATATTTCACTCATTGGGAGTAAATATTGGCTTACTCTCCGAAATTTGGTTACTGGCAAGTTACAGGATATTTTTTGCTGGAGAATACGAAAACACAACTAATGTCAGTGAATTGTGAAGAAAGAATTGAATGAAAGAATAGGCAAAAGCCATTCGAATATTCAAATTTGTTTTTATTAAACTGAAAGTTATTTTCGAGATAACTAACAACACTCGACAAAAAAACGTCAGCCTTATTTTTAAAAAATTTAAGCTCCATCGTTTTATCGCAACTTGTACGTAACGATATGCCCATAAAACGATTGATCTTTTTGTTGTATTAATTTCTTGGCATATCAAAAATTATTTGAAACATGTCAACTATAATTAAACTATTTCCTTTTTACTTTTTACAGTACAGTTTAGGGAAGTTCCAGCGCTATGTAAAAACCTTAATAAAATCCTAAAGTAAAGCTCACTCACTCAGCGAAGCGGGTGAGAGCGATCTAGTATTTAACATTTTCTTCATTTAATTTTTATTGAATATTAGATATCAATTATGTCATAAGCATGTATATTTCTTTGGTTTTCAGCTGCAGTAATAAAAAAGAAATGGAAGCAATTGAGAGACACATTCCAACTGAGCTGAAAAAAGTTCCACCTGAACGTTCAGGTGACCCAGGACCAGACGGCTTTAATGGAAATGCTTCACAGTGGCCACATTTTACTTCAATGCTTTTCATTAGAGATCAAATAAATTGTCACAAGTAGTCGGGGAATCTGACTCAGCAAAAATTTTTGGAGGAAATTATTCATATTGAAGATGAGGATAACAACAGTAGTATCGATATGGACATTAATAAAATACCGAAGGATCATGGAAGCAAGGAAAATTATTGCGTCGAAAACAGCACGAGTACTTTTGAAGTAGAGACACCCAACACCCCTGCAAACCATTTTTACAGAGTATTCTGAATTGTAGAGAAATTTTAAAGAATTCGTAAAGATCTCCTCCGATTTTTTGCCGAGTTTTCTAAAATGAAATAAACTGTGCACACTTCGATTGTTTTACGAAATTGCGGAAGAAAATCGTTAAGATTCCATTATTTTCTTTCTGATTTTTTGCCGAATTTTCTAAGATGAAATGTACTGTGCACACTTCGATTCTTTTAGGAAATTTCGAAAGAAAATCATTAATGTAATTATAATAATGTCACAATCGACATTGAAAATATAAAAAACTTCTGACGCACCAAAAAAAAATATATATATGTATATCTTTTTGTGATTTTGTGCTATAAACGCGTTTATTTATAAGAACCGAAAATTAAAAAAATAAGAATAAGCCAAAAAGGTAAGTTTAATATTGCGATTATTGAGGAATTGATAACCTTGCGTAATTTTAGCGTACCTACAGCGTAATGTGTATGCAGCTAAATAAGATTACTTTGTTCACAGATTCCTGTGTGTCTGCAGTTGGGAATGCTAAGCTGGACAACACTGAAGCTATCATTAAACGATTTTGCAACTCTGCAAAGGACCTCGTTAAGAATCGACAGCATGCAGTTAACCCGCAGACCTAAACGTTTCCCGCAATTGTCGAGGACATGAGTCTAAACTTAATAGAATTATAAATTTATTAAATTTAACTTTTTTTCTAATTTTTACATTCAAAGCAAATATCAACCTTAAACATGTTGTATTTACCTTCTTTATACCATGAAATAGTTAGCTTTTACTAAAATTTTAAATACTTACCTTTTGAACCCTTAAAATTTATATTTATCACTTTATTGTACATTTACTTACTTTAAACCTTGAAAACTATTGTGAATTCTTTTGTAGCTAACATTAGCTGCCTCATAGGCAAACGAGAATTTTGTAAATATTTGGTCGCTATCCTCGCAAACAGCCGGATAGTAATTGAAATCCCGCTCTCATACATTTCATATAGTATATAAACCGAATAAACTTTAGCGATTAATTTCCAAAAATTTCCGTGTTTAATTTCTTTCAGAAGGTTGGCAAAATATTCTTTAAGAAATCTATTCTAAATTTTCTTCAGAATGCTGAAAAAATATTCTTAGAGAGATCTTTTAGAATTTTCCTTTAGAAATTGAACAAAATATATTTAAAGAAATCCTTTAGAATTTTCATTCAGAAATTTAACAAAATATTCCTAAAGAAATCTTTTAGAATTTTGGTTAAAAAATCCTATAGATATTTCTTTACGAGTTCGTGTCAACCCCTTCATACGATTTTCTTTGAAAATTCGTAAAGAAATCATTACAGAATTCGAAACACATTTCCGAGTTTCTTTAAAATTTCGTTAAGATTTCGGGAACTTTGGTTTGCAGGGACCTTACAAAGCTCACTTAAGGTAAAAACTTAAGTGAAATGATCAAGTAAATGCTGAAATACATAGGTAAAATCGAAAAAAGAAAACTTGATCTATTGGAACAGAAAGCAAAACAGAAGATACAAACTCATGATGAGGATATGGCTTTCTTTGTGAGTTTGTTGGCACACATTAAAAAAATGGATCCAGGCCAAAAACTTCTCTGCAGAATGGAAATTCAAAAATCTCTTTACAACTTTGTCTATAAAAATGGGATTCTGAAATCGGAATCGAGGCAATTTTCCGAAAATCCACAAGACCAAGTAAAATATCTTTCAGAAGATATTCCTTTTTTCAAAAACAATGTACCAAGGACAACTTTATTAATTAAAATAAACTGTCTTGGATTAAAATTTATTAACAAATACGGTTTGAAATATGCACTTTTTTTATTTCGGAGTGAGTTCGGCGCAAAAACCCCACGGGTGGCGCACTATAGGCAAAACACGAGTTTTTTTTTCAAAATCGTAGCTCTTCGGTTAGAAAAGAGATAATGAAATGAAATTTTTTTATCGTGAAGAGAAATGATCATGTAATGTAATGTATAATTACAAAAGCAATAACTTAACCCTCAAAATACCATTCAAAATGTCACTTTTTTTGGAAATTTTAGGATTTTTGCTCCCATTCTATTAGAAAACACTATATTTAATACACCATTAGCATTGTTTCTGAAAGATTTCTCTTTATTTTATCTTTAGACTCAATTTTTGGGACATTGGATGCTGTAACCGAGTGGCCAGATTGAGAAAATAAAAGCTTCTTTAAACTCTAATAACTCGTAACTATCAGCTTTCACAAAAAAATGTATATTACAAAAATGGTTATACTGGTCGAAGTGCAGCATGTAACCCTTTAATGCAGAGTCGGTCATATATGAAACGCTTTTTAATCCTTTCAAGGCCGAGACAAAATGGTTCTCAATATGTTTTCAACGTTTTTGTTATATAAATTTTTTTGTGAAAGCAGATAGTTTACGAGTTATTAGAGTTTAAAGGAAGCTTTTCTTTTTCAATCTGGCCACTCAGGTATAGCATCCAATGTCCCAAAAATCGAGTCTTAAGATAAAGTAAATAGAAATCTTTCAGAAACAATACTAATGGTATATTAAATATAGTGTTTTCTAGTGGAATGGGAGCCAAAATCCAAAATTTAAAAAAAAGTGACATTTTGAACGGAATATTGAGGGTTACGTTATTATTATTGTAACTTCTCTATAGTTTTCCTATATTATATGATCATTTATCTTCACGATTATATCTGTTTTCTAAGCGAATATCTACGATTTTGAAAAAAAATCGTGTTTTGCCTATAGTGTGGCGTAGCCGGAGTTGGACTGATGGTTTTTTATGTAAAAATACTGTGGATGACAATTTTTCCCCATTTTCAAATGGACGGCCAGGGCAGGAATCTTTATTTTAGTCAGAGAGGAGAAACGTTACTTTACTTAAAGTTTTGACTGGTCTCTTTTGGGGTTTTTGGTACCACACCTCTTGCTCCTCTGCCAACTACCCCGAAAACAGTGTGCAATTAACTAAACATTTCCCATTTGGATATACATATACTACCTTAAAGCCACAAAAAAACTCCAGCGGCCATGATGGTAGTTTTATTGAAATCGGTCCATTGTTTTTTGAAGAAATGGCTAAAGTTTTGATAAAATGTAATCAAACGTATTAATTGACATTCTCGTATATTCGAAAAACTTCCGTCCGTCTTGCCGTAACTCATCATTTCAAGATGAAATTCTCCAAACGTTTTCCTGGACAAAATTTATTTCGTGAATTCCTGTTTTTTCTTTATTTCCAATTAATTTTATCTTTAGAAAAAGGTTTTCACTTAGAAAAAATTCCTCGTCTGAAAACGAATCCATTTTAGTTGTCATTGCATCGTAATCGTCTTCCACTGTGTACACTCGCCAGCAACGCAAGCAATTCGTCTACGGCTTCGTCTTCATCTTCATTTTCGGCTTCGCTTCACTCTGTCTGCAACCTTAGGATAAAGTGATGATAATGCCGAAATTTTAACTGAAGATAAAACTGAAAACAGTATTAGTTGCTAGCTCGCAAGAAGTTGCAAGAATTTACAGGAATTTACCAGAAAGTGTTCCCGTACTCGGTCCTCTGGCTTCTTTTGCCTTTACAGGTTTTAACCCAGACAAGTTGGGGAACGCAACTATTCTTTGTGTTAAATGCTGCGAACATGAACGGCAACTTTTGTTTATTCATGCCATGGCGGAATTTACCAGATGAAGTAATTAGAGCGAGAAGAAAGATTTTGACACTGCCTTATTTGAAAAATTTATTTTAAAATTTGACTATAAGGCAACCAAATGTCAGAAAATAAAGCAAGAAAGCTGTTTTATATTTATTCACCTGTTTATTGCGCCGTGGTTCCATGCAAACAGTTTAAGGTTTTCCAGCAATGTTTTCAACATATTAAAAAGCATGCAGATAAATTTCATAAAAAAGCGCTATGTCCAATGTGCCGAGCAGTTATTAAAGGCGACGCTCTCCCTATATTTTGTTAGACTATTCATAAGTAAAAATATTTTGTGAATATTACTTTCTTCATAAAAGTTATATCAAATTTTTGAAGTGAAACTTCTTAGGCGTCGGTATCACAAAAGTGGAGAGTGATATTTTTAAAACTGAAAACGTTACATGAGTGAAAAGGAAGATATAGGTATATAGGGAGGGGGAAAAAGAAATAAAGCGACACATGACGGGTACGAGTACCTACATATGTATATACATATGTATGTTTGAATGCACGTATGTATGTATACATATATCATGGTGAAATGAACTGAAGGTGGCGCATTCCCGAAACCGCTACTTTGGTTTTGCCGACTTTGACATTTATGGCAATACGTAAACAAGCTTTTTGTTTAGAAACAAGTGCAAACGTATTGCAAACGTATTGTGTACTTTCAAGTGAAAAATCGAAGTAATTCGTGCGTTCTGAAGTAAAAAACGTTTCATTTGTAATAAAAACTTTATAAAAATGTCGTGTCGTGTGTTGAATTGCAGCAGCCGTAGGGGTAAAGCCCCAAATGCAGTTTTTTTTTTGTTTCCCCGCGACGACGCCTTGGCCAGAAAGTGGGTAGAGTTCTGCCGGCAGGAGAAGCCATACAATTTAGACACCAGCGTAATATGCATGAAGCACTTTACGGACCACTTTTAAACACGAAATGTTAAGTTGAAAACGGTGAAATACCACAAATTACAAATTAAAATCGGAGGTAAGCAAGCATCGACCACTTTCTGCAGGAAAACATGCGCTGCGACAAGATATTATCACTTTTTCGGCACGTGCAATACAAACACGAAAATTCTAAATAGTTAATTAATAAGACCTATTCTTTTGAACATATTTCAAGAGTGGTTGTATATTTTTTGTTAACGTTGTGCTTAACTTGCTATATTCAAAGATGGCTTGAGAAATTGGTGAATCGAGAAGAAAACAAGTTTTCTCACTGCGAATTCACAACTGTCAACTCATTGTTCTTCGCCATATTCTTTGTTTACCCGTTGCCACAAATGTCATTCTGCGGGAATGCGCAATCTTGTATTCTATCGTTCTTGTACATATATATAACTATGTATGTATGAACGAACTCATTGCGCATTTCAGCTCTGCCGCTAC
>NW_023464905.1:0-9751 GCF_013731165.1 Rhagoletis pomonella
GAAAGCGGACGAGCGTTTTGCAATTGGTGCCCTAAAGTTGGTTAAATAGAATAATTAACAAAAAATTTATTTTATTTATCCAAAATTACAGGCGCTGTCAGCTAACATGTGAAACAATAGACGTGGAGAATGGCATCAAAGAACCGGAGTTAAGTTGGTTTTGGCCGGAGCGCGAATCAAATTTAAGTGAAGAAGCTAATGAAGCCCCAGAAGATATTGCAATAGCCGACGATATTAGCGACGAAGAAGAATTCACGCCGACAGAGAAACTTGAAATGTTGACTAGTTATCTGCGCACTTCCTATAAGTTTTGCTTTTGGTGTGGAGTCCATTACAAAGATCAAGAGGATATGAGTACCAATTGCCCAGGAGAAGGACGCGATGATCATTAACGAGCAACTTTTTAAACAAAATCAATAAGCTTATTTAGCTTAGGTATTAATAAACTTTACTCACAATAAAATATAGAAACTTACTATAGTGTACACTTGACATATCGAACACCTTCAAAAGGGGCACAATTAAAAAAAAGTTAGATCGTTTTTATCATAAATCATTTCGTAGGATTTAAATCCAATTAATGCAAATATTTTCTTCCGATTGATTGTATTCTTTCATTTGAAAACTACTGTTATATCTGTTAATGTGTTGAATCTGTAAGATCCTCAAGTAGCTATATTTTCGGATCTGATTTCTGAGTTGTGCCTCTTTCAAAGATGATGTGCGATATGCAAGTTTAGTCGTCATAATTAAAAAACAAAAAATGCAAAATTTTTGCTAAATTTTCGTAACTGCATATGAGGTGTAAAAAATCTCAACAAATGTCGTAGTGAATGTATGAGTTGCTAAACACGTCCATCCAACTTATGTATTAAATCTTGAGTCTTCTCAATCACACTGTATATAAATGGGCGCTCCATCGGATCCATCCGAAGCATATATTTAATCAAATCATGCATATCTTCCGAATATACGGAACTTTCAGGAATGTTGATGTTACCACTCAGAACCGCTAAAGCAACGCTATCACCTTTTTCGTACACCGAATCAAACGGACAGTGAAAAAAGCACATTGCATACAGTACGCAACCAAGAGACTGAAAAAATAATAAATTTATAAGTTCTACGTGTTACCAGACGGAATTCAAAATTTGATAGTAACCCAAATATCTGTACGTTCATCTACAGTAGAATACGACTTCACGGAGAACAATTCAGGCGCACGATACACAATCGAACTGCGTTCCTCAGCTTCATCTTGCAGCCGCTGTGCTTCATTCTGCCCACAGATTTGCAAACGCGCCTCTGTCATAGAGCCTAGATCTACAATTATCGGTTCAAAAGTGTCGGACAAACAAATATTTGCAGTTTTAAGGTCACGATGTGCAAGCGGTACTGGTTTAGTTTCATGTATCGCCCTTAAACCGTTGCATATACCAAGGAAAACCTGTAGAACTTGAGGTTCGGACATGTGATCACCTTTACGTGCACGCATTTGCAAATGATCTGCCAATGAACCATTCTTATAGTATGGTAGTACAATGTACAGGTCGCTCGTTGTATTAATGACAATATCCGCTGATCCTTTCAGCTCGTAGTCTACTACTTTGATTACATTCTCTGAATCAATACGGTGACAGTTTTCGATTTCTCGCACGGCTATATTTTGGTCATCGATACTGTGACAAGTTATACGTTTCACCGCATACAGCTTGTGCGTTATAGAATTTTCCGCCAGGTTTATTAAGCTGAATCCACTGTAAAAATACACAGGGAATTACAGGCTACAGAATCACAAAATATTAACTGTGTCTTACCCCTCTGCCAGCCGATCACGTATAATGTATTTAGTTCCTCTGATGGTAACCGTTTCTTTGGAGCAGAATAGACAACCTTTTTTCATTATTAACATCCATCCTAAGCTATTCATCGTGGGCTGGGTAGGTTAGATGAGTGGCTGGGGGTTGTTGCAAGCGAAGTTTGGTGACTGAAACGTTAAATTAATGGGTAAACTTTCACTAATTTTACTATCTAATGACAAAATAAACACTAATGTTTTAAGGAAATCAAGATAAATAGTCGGATCAGCGCAATGCAGACGAACGCAATTTTTGGAGCAACAAAAACAAACCCACGCACTGATTTTCGTTGGTCAACAATCAGCTGGCTGTCCAGTTCGCGCTGTCAAACACATAAACAGGGTGTTTTAAATAAATGGTAAAAGATTGGTGATTATGAAAGAGGAATACATATGGGCTTTCCTCATTAAAAAATGGGTCGCGGAAAAACCTAAATTCAGCAGATTTCTGCGCTGCGGGCTACAACTACAGAAAAATTCTGCGGTGTTTAGTTTCCCTTTACATGGCGCTCTGGTAAGATAGATCGTGTCAGCTGACTCGGGTTTACGTACCGGTAGGTTTACGTTCTTGACTAATTTCAGCTTAAATGTTGGTTGGGTTATGTTTCCTTGTGCGGGGAACAGCTGATTTTACAGCAAGTGTCAATTTGTTCAATTCTACAGAAATCACGGAAGTTAAAATTACTTAAATTTAATATGGATATTGAAGACAACTCCAGCCGAAATCCTCTACTAGAAGAATGCTGTGAAGATTTGTTTGGTATACATCTGGATCCTCCAGATAGACGCGACAAATGTGAGAAATGCAAGTGAGTTCCTGGTTAATTTGACTGCATATCCAGTTGATTTAAGCAAATCTCCGCTCGCAGGAGACCAGCTGTGGTCTGTTGGTGCCCATCATTACCCAATCCGCCACTTGACATCAAATCTGCGATTGTTATATTGCAACATCCTGCCGAGGAGAAGCGTTCCCTGCGCACAGCCTTAATGCTGCAACTTGGCGTAACACCCGGAAAATGTGTGGTATATAAAGGCAAACGATTTCCATCGCCAAAGAATCAAGCCGAGCTAGAACCAATCCTAAATTCACCCAATTCTTTACTACTTTATCCGAGTAAAGACTCTGTGCCTATAGAATGTGTTATGGCGCAAATAAACACAGATCAAGATGAACGGAATGAGGAACAACCTTTTACTTTGGTGCTTATTGATGGTACATGGCCACAGGCAAAAGCAATTTATGCTAGCAGTCCCATGCTGCACGGCATGCGACAAGTCAAACTTATAGCGGCCGGCAATAGCGATTATATCATACGCACGCAGCCTACCGAAGGATGTCTCAGCACACTAGAAACAGCGGCGCAAGCACTATCGGTGCTGGAGCAACGCGCTGAATTGCGCCAACTGCTAGTACGTCCACTGCATACCTTGTGTAAATATCAGTTGGATAATGGCGCTGTGGAACACCAATCGAAAGAATTTCGCATTAAAAATCAACAATATCCTAAACAAATTGGTAAACGATTAAATCGTTTGCTCAATTATAGTACAATTTGTCGACCTGAGGCGAGGGAAGAAAGTATGATGAATGGAATGGATACGAACTTACAACAGCAGCAACAAGAAACGTGAAAGTAGGCAGATTCATTTCACAAACATTTGTGTACAATATAAGTTGCGTTCCAGATGCTTCCGGATTTGCAGGAAAAGCTTTTTTCTCCATTAATAAACCTTATGAAAGATGGTCACCTGGAACGGCTTCCTGTAAAAACCTGCATATCGTGAAGCATCTGCAACGCAACTATAGCTTTAAGTGCATTTATTTTCTTTTATACATATGTATGTATGTATTGCTAGTTTGTTAAGTATGTAACTTGAGTTTATAGCAATTTTTTAAGTGCGCATAAAAATCATGAAATACTTGCAAATGTAAGTTTGTTAGAAAATCTGTAAAGATTTGTGCAGAATCTCAGAATCAGAAGCCTTAAGTCAATGTTTGATTGTCCGCAGCTTCAAGCGTGCGTTTCATAAGACACTTGGCTATGGCATAAGTACGCACACATGCATTTACTTCGCTTTCTGAAAGTTAAATCGTTTAAAAAATAATATTTTTATAATACATTAACTTACCTGATTCTGATTCACATAATTCAACTGAATCGGCGATTATTGACCACATAGTTTGCATTATCAGATCCTTATTTAAATGCCAATTTTTTATTAAGCCCGACTTTTCCAAGAAACAACGTATGAAACACTGGAGGAATACAAATAAAGTGTCGTGGTTGTAACGGTAACAAAATATTTGGTATCAACGTTTTGGTTTTGTTTTTTTTAATTAAAAATGTATAAATATTTGTAAATGCTCTATTACCATGCCCGTTTTATCTGTTGTGTCTGACATCTCGCCCGTTGTGTTGAATTGCACAATGTAATCTGTTAAAAAAAAAAAATCGTATATCTTTAATGTTTTTACAACGTTTCAGTTATTAGCTTTCAAGTACAAATATACCCATTGGTATAGAAAAGCTGGCATTGCAGGTACTCATCACTTCCTCAACATTAAAGGTATTGCTTCCATACGTTTGTGCAGCTATTGGTATATCTGTTTGGTCCGCAGTTATACCAGCCATAACTGACTGAGTTTTGTGCTGTACATAAATATCTCCATTATCCTTGGGCCGACTCTGTGCTCTAACCATATTGCAACAATAAAGCAGTAAAAAAGTAAGCGTCAGCTGGATGCATGCGTTTATACTGGTCATTTTTTCCCCTTGAAATACAAATGTTGGGCCTGTTCTGTATTACAAAAGCATCTGAACTCGGAAGTGTTTATAAATAATTGCATGCATGCTAAAATGCAGCCGCTTTATATAGCATCACGAGAAGTGCAGATAATTATAATCAAATTGGAGTACTTTGTAATAGAAATAAACGCTTAGAATTATTTAATGATTTTTTAAATTTTATATGCATTAAAATATGAGAATTGGGTGCATCACCAAGAAAAGTTGCGGGCTTTCCACTGGAGTTATAAGTTTTTTTTTTATTTTAAAACTTCCGTGAAACTTTTTCGGAAAGATATTAAAATTTACGTGCGCTGGACTGGTTTGAAAATATGTACCTCCAAAATTGTAATTATTTTCATTCTGCTGATTCGCTTTTTAATCATTTTTATGCAAAGCTGGTTTTTTGGAAGAAATATTTTTTAAAACAAATTTTATTTATAAAATCACGGGTTTTGAGGTATTTTCAAATCAGTCCAGAACACGCTGACAATTTTCTGAAATATTTTGGAGGGAGTCTTAAATTTTTTTTTGTATGGATAGTGATGTACCACCCTAATGTGTACTTTTTGTAAATATGATTTATATGCTAGATTATACCGTTAAATTTCCATTATCAAAAGTTGAAAACCAAAAAATCTGCCTTAACGCGAATTCCGAGTGATCACATAATCCCCTGCTTATATCCGCGAACCCTTCCATCGAACCGAATTTCTTGCAATGAATAGTGCTGTTAAAAAACCTGCGATTGATTCGAAAAGCGACACGGGTTAATAAGTATGTACAAATTCATACTGCAAAGTATTCGAGTCCGGATGTTTTGCTGTTCGAATCGCAATACAGAGAAGACCACCTGCCCTGGACTTGGATCACACAGGGAGTGGACCATACTGTTTTTGACGTCTTATGCTCTAGCTAAACGGCATGCACTGCTTCCACTACTGTTATTTGCCATTTGAGGCAAAATCCCCAATAGTGGCAAGCACAAATAAATTTTCCTCTCCCCCGATCGAAGAGATGACCGTCTTTATGGATCGACATAGTATATTGACAACTGGAACCCAAGTGTCAAAGTGGTACAACAGCTAAATTCTGCTCATTGCACACCAGATCGCACAATATCGTCTGACCGATGCAGATAACAACAGCTGTGATAACATCCTAGACAACCCTAGTAACGCTGGACTTGTCAAAGGCGTTTGACACCGTTTGTCATTGCATGCTCTAGAAGAAGATATCGAGGCTTTCTTTGTCCCACAGAGACTCAAACCATGGTCGTCGAATTATTTGAGTGTCGGCAGTCGTCAGAAAGCTTTCAAAATCAAACTTAAAAACCTAGAAGAATTAAGCAAGGGGGTTTTCCCTCTACTGTTTAACTTCTATACTTCGAAGCTTCCTCTGCCACCGGAGGGAATTTCCTAAATTTCATACGCCTAAGACTGTTCGATATTGGTGCCAGGGAATGGAATTGGTGACCTCTGCTAGAAAGTAAACGGCTACCTCTCCGAACATTCTCGCTTCTTCACTCCAAGCAGTCCCACCCTCTCCCCAACGAAGTCAACGGCGACCGTCTACCACCTGGACGAATGAGGTCAGGCTTCAACTAGGCATTCACGTCAATAGCACACCCGTTCCGACGGTGAACAAGCCGAAAATGTTAGGGGTTACCATTGATAGCCTGCTTTCATTCTCCGCTCACACAAACGCAAGTGTTAATAAAATAAAGAGCCGCGACAAGGCCCTCAAGTCGCTCCGCGGTAGCACCTGGCGCAAAGAAATGTTGCTGGCAAAATACAAGGGAATTGGCAGACGGGTTCTGAATCATGCCGAGCCTGTTTGGTCGTCGGGGACTAGTTGGATGCAGTGAACGAAGCTACAGAATTGTCAGAACGCCGTTCTCCAGGCAGTGACAGGATACCTTCTGATGTCGCCTGGGCACCATCTGCACAGTGAGACCCAAATGCTTTCCATAAGCGAGCTTAACAAAATGCTCAGCAAGCAGTTTCTGGTGGGATGTCACAGGTGTGATCAACCGACCAGACCCCTGCTTGAGGAAGAGCCGGTCATCACCACCTACCATGAATGAGCAAGGTTTTTACTCAACGAAGTGTACTAAACGATGGCTACACAGTCGCTGTTGTGCATGGAAAAGCGCCCAAAATGAAAATACACCTATTTATCGCTTCAACATCCTTCAAAACTTCTTCGGATAAGTTCCTTTTCTGTTCATTCCATAAATTGTACCAAAGAATGAGTTCACTGGCCATAACTATGTAGATCATAAATCTGTTGAAAATGCTTCCCGTTCTTTTGTACCTTTTCACTGGAACATTTAAGTTCTATCCACAATTACAGCGGACGACGCTAAAGCGGTTGGCGGTTAGTGAACAGCTGAACAGTTGCCGCAATGAAATTTCATCAGAGTAAACACAATTGCGGCGCACGACGGCTTCCGTCAGTTGTCATTTTGATTTTAAAATTTTCACTAAAATTAAATATTTTTTCGGTATGTGCTCTTTTTTTTGTTAATATTCGCAATGTTTTACATGGTAAATTTTTTTTTATTCATTTTGTTTTAAAATATGGGTTATGTTTTAGCAAATCCCATATAAATGCAAATTTCAAAATTTCAAAATTTCGAGTACTTTGCGAAAATTTCGAAAAAAATTAAAATTTTTGCAGTTTACTTGAAATTTTTAATTGGAAAATTTCCAAAATAACTGTATCGGAGATCTTTAAAATACTTTTCATTTGATAGCCATATTGTGATGTTTTAGTTAATTTATATATAATTTCGAATAGGTGGCAAGCTTATACCAGTATTCTCAATGATAACACCTGTCTACTTAGATAACCTTGAAATGTAAAATTTTTATCTCAATACAAAAATTTCATGAAAATCGTTAGAGCCGTTTCCGAGAAATTTATGGACATATGTACATGCATACATACACTTTCTTTCAGTCGCTTTGTGAGCTACTTGTTACAATAACAGTAACAACTTTGCGCTCGGATCAGTAACGAAGGCTATTGTCGCTTTGCGGTGGGCATACATACATACATAAGCACATATGTATGTGGTGGTTTGTTTTTTTCCAAGTGTTCGCTGTTGTTTGTTTTACATTTCAAAGTCAATGGCGCGCATTCATAGTCCAGCAACTAAGTCGAAACTAACGAAGTTGCAACTTAAATTTAAGTACCAACTTAAAATTTACCTCTATTCATAGTCGCATTTCAGACTTCTACTAAGTAGTTTCGACTTAGTTTACGATATAGCAAAATGAGTGTGAAAATGTATCGATTTTTCTTTACGATATTTTGGAAAAATTGCTTTTTTATTAAATAATGTCAAGTTTGATTATCCGTTTATGTAATTTTTATTTTCATTGCATGATTGTGCAAAAGAATAAAGTATCATTTTCTTGTTAATTGTGTGAAATAGCCAGAACAACCGCAGTGATGTGAAGTCGATGTTTATCGAAAGCATGCTGTGAAACATACAAATAGTAGATATCTAAAAGTTATGCACAAATTTACCTTAAAAGAACTAGCGTCAAACTGACTTATTATTTGAGAATTTTTCTAAATTATTCCAATTATAAATATGTGATTTAGCTTTATTCGAATTGTAATACGCATTTAATTTCATCTTCCGAATAAAATGGATCGATCTTTGTAAATTTTAATTGGAGATTATTCAATATTATCAAAATCTTCCTCTACCAACTTAATTTTTTACGTATTTCGTCTGTTTTCCCTTAATTTGATAAAATACTTCTTCCTAGTTACGACTTAGTTGCAGCTGCAGCCGAAACTAAATTTTAAGTTGGTACTTAGCCAGAAAAGTCGAAACTAAGGCGACTATGAATAGCTTTAGTTGTGACTTAGAATAGTTTCGACTTAGTTGAGTACTAAATATGACTATGAATATGCGCCAATGACTATTTATGTAAATATAACTTTAGTTAATGCGCGGGTGGGTGTGTATTTTTGCTGATACAAATTGGTTGCTTTCATTGCTATTGCCGCTTATTAGTGAGATACAAATTTTTTGTTCTGTAGGTTTTTTAAATCGTTTTTGTAATCACTCCACATGTTTTGTATTCACGCAAATGTCAACAACAATTATTTTCGATATTGTTCGCAGTTGATTAGTGGAGGACCATCGTATTCAATGCGAGCGAAAGGATGGCAAGTTCGTGGCTTAAGTCTTTTGTGATAGGATACTTCAAAAGAACTACATAGGTACTAAAATTTTCAACTTGGCTCTAGCATTTGTGGTAAAATTGTATGTATGTATGAATGCAGTGTTGTATGCTGTGATTTGTTCGTTTAGTTTCACCGTTTTCTTTATTAACGTTATTATGTCGAATGAGGCTTTTTGGGAAAGAAAAAAAAAGCAAAAAGATGGTTGAAATCGAATATTTGGCAAATACAAATTCTTTCAAATATTTTTAGTTTCTAACACATATCAGACCACAAATTAAGATTTAAGTACTGATTTTATTTATTATGAAGGCTAGGCCCTTACTAATGCGGGGCAGTGGCATACAACGCGGTAACTAAAACATAAGTCATTCAACTGTCACTGTCCGCACACAAGGAGGCTCCAACAATTCTGGAGTGTGCGAGCCTCATAAGACTACACTTTTAAGTAAAATAAGGGTCTAGGGTTCTTGTCGGCGCCAAACTTGAGACCTTAGCATCTTCCTTATTTTGGGCTTATCTAGGTCGAGCCATTTATGCATTTACATTTTTTCTGGGTTGGTATTCAGATAGTTTCCCTGGGCCAGGTTTCTATTACGCCTAAGCCGTCAAGAATTTGTGGCTACCTTTTGGTTATTAATAACTTTCACACCTAAGTCGTTCATCGCCTACAGCGCCAACACCTTTTGGGGACCGAATAGAAATGTGGAAAATGGGAAAGAATGGTCCACGGGGAGACTCTATTCAAATACTGTCCACTGGACATGGATACGTGTGACACCTTGGATTAAGGGAAAGCGTAGATTTCACACCCACGGGTCTAGATCCAAAGTGTCAGGTGAAAATAAGACACCTGACGATTTTGCTGATTATTGGATCAATGCTTCGAAAAGCAAACAAA
>NW_023464906.1:0-9747 GCF_013731165.1 Rhagoletis pomonella
TTTAATTTTATTAATTGGTTTTAAAATTTTAACCCTGATTTGCATTTGCCAGCCTTGGGAGATAAGTACTTGCGGCACGAACCTCTTTTTCAGGTGTATTTGTTCTTAGATTTTGTATAAAAAAAGAAAACAAACCTGTATAGGGTTGGTCGAATGAATGCCCTCCTAGTCGCCAGTTTCGAGTCTTTTCGACACACTTAACTGGTATGCAGCTCCCAAGAAATCGGTCAAGAAAAATTTGCCATTATTTCGTGTGTGTATCCAAGGAATTTTGACATTTTTGATACTTCACAGCCTGTTGCCTCACTCTTTCCTCAAGAAATAAGGGAACGGGCATATATTTCTGTTGCAAACCTGGGTTGCCTTGTGCTCTTTTTTCACATAAAACTTTAGAAAACCGTATGTTTTAACTTTTCTTGTCTCTTTCGTCGCTATTACTCGAAAATGTCTTGTTGCTCTCTTTGTCGCGCCACTATGTTCTTTGCCTTATGTTGTTAGAGAAAGACTGCAACGTTTTTCCAGAAGAAAACCGGTGGACGAGGTGACACGTTTATGTATTACATTGACGTAAGTTAGCGCAAATAACACGATCGCATGTAAACATACGCTACAAACATATCTGCAGATACTTATTTCAAGGCTGCAGTCCACAATTTTGGCATGGGCTCATAAGTTAGGCGGTTCCACCATAAGAAAAATTATTTATGAAACCTGCGATGCCATTTGGAATGAGCTGCAGTCAGAATTCGAAGAACATTGCGGAGCGTTCATTCCTCATCGTACCAGTTGTTCTTTCGGGCTCGCTGAAATCCGACTACTTCTTCGGCGGCGGTACTTAATGAGACGAAAGTGAGGTTCCACTGCTCGCATATGTCGGTTTATTAAAGAGTGCTCTCTGAGAGCAAGTGTGAGAGTCGAGTAGCGGCATTGGCTGTCTGTTGTGATTGCAGCTTTTCGACGTTAAGCTTTTCTTGCATATTTGCAATTTTTAAATACATATAAAACAAAAAAGTACTTATTACGGAATAAAAAAAATCATTAGATGAAGTCAGTTCTTTGAACCGTGATGGTACAAATGTATTTAGTCATTAAAATTCATTCTGTAGTTCAATTCTCATTGCCCTTATTAATATAAAAAATTTAAGAAATATATTTTTTATTCATGAAAATATTTGGTACTTAGAAGCTTTGTGAGCTTACTTTTTTTAATATGAATATTGATCGCTAAAATAAAAATGGAGGAGTAAAATGTAAACAAAATTGACACACCATGGGCCTCTTCAAATGAAAAAAAAAAAAAACGCAAATTGCAACCCCCTGCTGCTGTTACCTATTCAATGTGCCTTGGAACCAACCGGTGATTCAAAGTTAAATAATTTCTGCAAACTACTGCGTAAGGCGATTTCATACAAACACATCCTTTGAACATTAAGGGCCAATTTCAAATGAATATTTAAACGGCACTTAGTTTATTTGTGGATTGTTGTTTAAATGCCATTTAGCTTTCGTTGGGTTTCATATCAACTCTGTTTAATTATGCCAAGCAATTGGCAGCACTGCTACTTGTTTCTTGAAATTGTTGTTGCATTTGTTTGTATGTTTACATTTTGTAACAACCGATTGATTTTTGGTGGGATTTCGAGGGATTGCTTAAACAACCTACCAATTAATCATAGTTGTTTGGTACAAACACAGGGTTGCATATCTCATATTTAAATAGCCAATATTGGCCATTTAAGTGATTTGAAAATGAATAATGGAAGTTAATCTCTACTTAAGTAGGCCATCTGAAATTGGGCCTAAGAAACACCACAGCGAATATCTCAGCTGTTCATGCAAGACGACTTTGTATGAATTCGCCCTGCTACTTCTGTAGTAAATTAGGGGATTCCCTTAAACTCGTAAAGTCTTAAACCGTGTAAAACTCGTAAGTTTACGAGGCTTTTATGGGAACGCCCCCTTTGTGAAAAGGTGTAAATAGGAGCGTTAAGTGACTGTCTGACATATCAACACGGATTTTGTTAAACAATTTTTGTTTCGTAGTATTTCCCATAACATCCCATCATCTTGTCTCTTACCACTCTCGGCTAAAATACAATTAAAAATGCCAAAAATTAGCAGAAAACCTAAGTCAATACAGTTAGTGGATGATAATGTGTTGCAAACAGTAGAGTATGCGTTAAACAATACCATACATATAACAATAAAGGAATATCCTAGTGTAATGCTTTTAGGGGTGTCTCCAAACGACACAGTCCCTGTCTTCAGGGAAAAGCTCGAAGACCTTGAAGACGAATTGCGCGATATAACCGGCCACATAATTGTTGCTGGAGATTACAACGCAAGAGGCGTGGAATGGGTTATGCCCCAAACAAACACCAGGGGAAGACTGGTCCTTGAAATGGTAGCCCGCATTGGCCTGACCATCCTCAACACCGAAACGACCCCTACATATCGAAGGCCGGGTTTTGGATACTCTATCCCTGACATAACCCTGGTCTCAGAAAGCCTTCTTCGAAGGGCTGACGGATGGAGAGTGATGGAAGACCTGAGTGGTAGCGACCACAACTACATCACCTTCCAAGTCACTGACATAACGCGAGGGCAAACACGTAGTATCCCTCGCTGGAAACCAGGATGGAACCCGTCTAGGGTCGATGTTCGCAAGTTCGATACGTCACTCCTAGCAGATTCCCAAGGTATTTCACCCACAACGGGAGAGATCCACAACAGGGAGTCTTGTACTAAGCTGGTCGAAGAAATTATGCGCTGCATTCACCGGGCATGCAAAGCTTCAATGCCACAGAGGAGAGCATGGTCAGGTAAAAAGCAGGTATACTGGTGGAATGACCGAATATAGTGGATGCGCTATTTCCCACACACCCACTAAGAGCCGATACAGTGTTCGTCGAGGAGCAAGCCGAGGCACTACTGTTTTCGGCAGACGAGCTAAAGCTAGCCCTGCGAAGCATGAATGCCGGCAAGGCTCCAGGCCCAGATGGCATACCAGCGGAGGCAATCAGGTTAGCAGCGGAAACGAGCCCTGATCTTCTGCTTAACATGTACAACAGCTGCCTTAGGGCCTGGGTTTTCCCAAGCCAATGGAAGAAGGCGAGACTGGTGCTGATACCCAAGGGCAAAGGGGACCCAAACTCTCCTTCATCCTTCCGGCCACTCTGCATGCTAGACACAGCAGGCAAAATGATGGAGAATCTGCTCAAAATACGCTTGACGTCAGCCATAGAAAGCGAGGGAGGCCTTTCACCCCGACAACATGGCTTCAGGAAGGGACACTCAACTATAGGAGCAATTGGCGAAGTAGTCGTGGCGGTACATAAGGCCGAAGAAGCCTACCATCAGGCGCGTCCAATAGTGGTGCTAGTCACACTGGACGTCAAGAACGCCTTCAACTCGGCAAGATGGGACGACATGCTGGAGGCCTTGGAACGGTCATTCAAGGTTCCAACATACATGCTAGATATGATCCGGGACTACCTCAGAAACCGGTGGCTCTTGTCGCCTTCGCGGACGACTTGGCCGCCGTCATAACAGCAAGAAATGTCCAGCTAGCACAGCTCAAGCTAAACCAGGTCATGCGCAACGTCAGTGGATGCATGAGCGATCACGGTCTGCAATTGGCTACAGCCAAAACGGAGATCGTACTCCTCACCAGGAAACGGATCCCAACAATTATAAATCTGATGGTCGGACCTCAACTCGTTACGACTTCTAGGTCTACAAAATACCTAGGGGTGAAGCTTGACAGCAAACTCACATCACTCATTCTGGGAACACATCCATGGAGTATGTGAAAAAGCTGCGCAGAGCACGGCGGCTCTAAGCCGGCTGATGGCGAATGTGGGCGGCCCGAAGCCATGCCGCAGGAAGCTTCTGATGACAGCGGTCCAATCGGTGCTCCTGTACGGGGCAGAAATATGGGCTGACGCATTGAAAGTCAAAAAATACCGGATTCAAATGTCTTCGGTCCAGCGCAGAGGGGCACTACGCATTGCTTCTGCATACCGTACAGTGTCCGCGGACGCGGTTCTAATTGTTTCTGGCGTCATGCCAATTGAGCTACTTGCTTACGAGCGAAAAGAGATTTACAATATCAGTGCCGAGATAGGTCGAGCAGCTGCCGCGGCAAGGGCGCGCGAGCAACTGATCCAGCAGGAGCAACAAAACTGGAACGCGAGCACAAAAGGTCGATGGACGCTCTCCCTGATAGCCGACCTTCAAACATGGCTGAACGGACCACATGGGGAAGTCGATTTCACCTGACGCAATTCCTCACCGGTCACTCGGTTACTTCCGAGAATATCTTCATAGAATGGGTAGGGTAGACTCACCGTTCTGTCACTACTGTGTAAATGTCGAAGATAACGTGTACCACACATTCTTCACCTGCGAACACTTCTTGATTTCGCGCAGAATGTTGGAAGAAAGACACGTAGACATAACTCCGAACAACATAGTTGGGGTAATGATTTCCAGCGCAGAAAAGTGGGAAGCAGTTGCGAGATACGTGAAATACGTACTCCGCTGCAAACGAGAGGACGGTTGTCTACTGAGGACACCCGAATGAAACGCCCCTACAAAAGAGCAGCCCCAAGGCTCTAACAGCGCGCTCCTGCATCTGAAGACATTCAGAATTGCGGTGCCAGATGCGGGATTCTTGCACGGGCGGTTGGAGTTTGGGTTTTAGTGCGCAGCCCAACACGCTTCGGTGGGGGTCCCACACTCGGGGAAGGTAGTATAGAGACTAGCGCCCCCGGCCAGTGCATAAAGCATTTCCCTCTCCTACGAAAAAAAAAAGATTTGCTCTTACACATATGTTAGTGCTTGGCCGAGCTACGAGCTTTACGAGGTTTACGAGGTTTTTACGAGTTTAAGGGAAGACCCCTAGTATATTTGTCCAACCCAAATGAGCTAAGTTAATTGTCACGTTTCATGTGACAAACATCAATTCGTAATAGGGAAAAGCAGAACTCAAGCATTTATAGTGCATCGTACGAATTCAATATAATATATTAATCCCAAATTACGTCAATAGAGTGGCTAACTGTTCTGGGTAAAAGTATTCTGAATACCGGTAAATTTAAATAAAACTCAGTACTTTTAAGTACTTTGAATCGATCCAGAGTATGAGTACTGAGTACTTTGGAGTTTTTTTAAGTTCTGAGGACTTTCGGGTTATTTTAGGTTCTGAGTACTTTCGAGTTCTTCACTTTGAAGTACTCAGTATCGATACTTTTAAAACTCGAGCACTGTTGGTCCTTTTGAGAATCGAGTTCTGAGTACTTTTGGTATCGATACTGGCCAACACTTTAGTATAAAAATTGTTAGTATAAAAATAAATGTATAGTATTTCAACAGTTCTTTTACGAAGCTCGTAAATTTACGAGGTTTGCGAGGCTTTTACGAGTTTGAGGGAAGACCCCTAGTATATTTCCAAAATGTGCATAAACACGTATCACTTTTAGAGAATATGGGCTACACGGCAACACTGAATACAAGGGCTCTGGTATTCGATTTCCAAAAATATCGTCTGAAAACTATCGAGGAAAATGTATCGGTATCGAATGACAAAAATATCGATATGATATCGTATCGTATCGAAATTCGTGTCCAAGGCGTATCAACTACAGGTGGTAGCGATAGACGCGATGCTTCTTCCTATGATCACGGTTATGTCAAATTATCGCCTGTTTTGCTTTGTTTACATATCCGCGTATACAAACACATGCACGTCGACATCGTACAGTTTCATAAGTAAAAACACTATCAGCTGATTGCCAAAAAATGCCTACAGCTGAGATCACCTGTTTTTTGGCATGTGCTCTTATCTTTTACAATTTCTTTCATTTCTATTACAATTTCATTTATTTCTATTACAATTTATTCAAAATACACTAACACACTATACCAAAAACACCAATACAATAACCAAAAACACACCTACAGCCTGCCAGAAAAAACGGTAAAAAGAAGAGTTACTTTACTTATGGAACTGTACGATGCACGTAAATACATACCCTGCAAACAAATGCTCCCGAAATCTTTAAGTGTATCGGAAGTTTGTTCCGATTTTTTTACGAATCTTTAAAGAAAAACATATGAAGCGCTTGACAAGAGGTAGTAAAGAAATTTCTGTACAATTTCTTAAAGAAAATTCATAAAAAAGTTCTGACACCATTCGGAATACTCTGAAATCATGTTATGCAGGGTATACATTAGTGGTGGCAAACTATCGATATCCGTTTGACGACCTTATACGGACCTTCCTAGTTGCATTGTAGTTTTGGGGACAAACCTTTCTTCCGTTGTGGATTGTACGGCAACGCTAAGTCTCCCTCTTCGAAACCCTCGGAGTTCATTGCCTTATCATACCTGGCCTTCATCTTGTCACTCATAATTTGAGTTCGCTGTCTCACAAGAGCATGTATTTCTCTTAACTCCTCTTCTAGGATGTTGGACGTCTCTTTCCCAATTCTCCTTGCATCGCCAGTTACTCCAAACTTCAGGTCACTAGGCAAACGGAGCTCACTGCGGAAGATTACCCTTTCAGGAGTTTTACCCGTTGTTTCATGCACTGCTGACCGGTATCCTATCAGGAACAGGGGTATGCGGGCATCCCAGTCTTTCTGAGTTTTGTCCACGACCTTCCGCAAATGCTCTTCCAGGGTTCGGTTGAACCGTTCCACCATGCCATCTGATTGCGGATGAAGAGCCGTTGTTCGAGTTTTCCGGATACCCAGTATCTGGCACATCTCTTGGAACACCGCCGATTCAAAATTTCTTCCCTGGTCAGAGTGCAGCTTTATAGGTACACCGTATCTCGCAACCCAATTGTAGGCGAATACCTCCGCTACTGTTTTAGCTTCCTGGTTTGGAATCGGGTATACCTCCGGCCATTTGCTAAAGTAGTCCATAACCACAAGGACGTATTTGTTTCCCTGTGCGCTCATAGAAAATGGACCGGCTACATCCATGGCAATCCGCTCGAAAGGTGCACTTGAGTTATATTGCTTCATCTGGCCATGACTTCTGGATTTCGGCCCTTTAGCTGCAATACACTCCACGCAGTTAGCAATCCACTCTGCGACCGATTGCCGACAACCAACCCAATAGCACCTGTGCTTAACCTTCTCCAGTGTCTTCATGATTCCCAGGTGCCCTCCACTAGGACCATTGTGGAATTCCTTGAGTACATCCGGAATTCTTACCCTTCGCTTTCCCATACCCTATGCAAACAGCCAGATATTAATTTTAAGCTGTTCCATTGTGCCCAGTACGCCTTTGCGATGGGGCTTTCCGCTGCCATTTGCTCCTTAGTTGGCCTTCTGTCCACCTCCAGTCCATGCATCAATGTCTTCCGCAATGTAATTCTCGCCAATGTAATCGCTTTCAGGTAATTTTACGCAGTTGAAGATTGCCTCTACCTCTCGACATTGCCCCAGTACAGTTCCTCTTCGGAGTTTGACTGGTGACTTGAACTCATTTCCAGGGTTTTACCAATAAGTACGTGCGGTGTAGAATTTTGTGTTGCTTCAACAACCCACAATTTATTTGTCCCACAATCTCCATCAATCTTTGCCCACACAACTGCTTCTGACTTCGGTGGAATCTGCTCGCTTTCCTCTAGGATCACTCGCTTGCTGCTGTACGGACCATCATACCCAAACCGAAGGGGCACTTCCATGTTGTTATACGTCATAATCCTGTTCTTCATGTTGATCTGCATACCTTGATCAAGCAAGAAGTCTAATCCAATGATGACTTCATCCATAATCGCCGCGACTATGAACTTGTGTAACACCGTCACCTCTCCTACAACTTGGGTGTCCTCACCAGTTGCTGTCCTTAACCTTGCTCCAGGTAATGGCCTTACCTCTTTAGTGACCAAATCAGATCGAATGATGGAATGTGGTGCGCCCGTATCCACAGATAGTACTCGCTCATGTCCGTCCACATATCCACCAACAGTAACGTTGCTCGCTTTTCTGACAATTCGCGAGACGGAGATTATGGGACATTCAATTGCGAGAGCCAGCGCCCGCCCCTTGCTGCTGGCTCATTTTAGTTTAACGACTGCTTGGAGTTGGATTCGTCTCCTTCAGCACTGCGTTTGCGTCCTGCTGAATTGTTGAGCGCACTGGAACTTGCGCTGCAATCGCGGCCGAAATGGCCTGGCTTTGCACATTTAAAACATTTGCCAGAGCCATGCTTTTTCTCGCCCAGAAGTTGGATTATCTTCTTCAGCATTTCATTTGTCTCGTTCGGTGTTTCCACTTCCATGCGATGTGCTTTGTAGGCTGGTCTACTTAGGAGCGCCGCCGTTTCACGCGTCTGAGCATACGAGACAGTTTCAGCAAATGTTGGCTTTGGATTCGCGTACGTATCTCGCTTGGTATACACGTCCCGCATTCCGCTGAGGAGCCTATGGATTTTTACTCTTTCGAGGTGCTCACCAGATGCATCTCCAATTGCCAAATGAGCCAACCTTTCAACCTCGGAATTCCTGTAGAGTCTCGTTGGATTTCTGGCAGCGATTCTCCAGCTCCATCTGGTAAATCCGTCTCCTATGCCTCGCTACCATAACGCCTTTCCACTGCACCCATTAATGCATCGTATTTGTTCCTTTCACAGTCAGGAATTGTCTGCAAGATTTCCGCTGCAGGTCGTTTCAATGCCACGAACAGAGCAGCGGATTTATCCTCCATGCTCCAATGATTTGCTGTAGCTGTCTTATCGAACTGGAGGTTAAAGACTTGGAAAGGAATCGTGCCGTCAAAAGATGGAGTCTTTACCTTGGGAGCACTTGTCGAAGTAGCTGGACGATTCATCTGCAAATCTCGGAGGCGACCCTCCAACTCTTCTACCTTTGCTTCGACTTCCTCCTGTCTATATTCAAGTTTGTCCTGTATTTGTGTAATTTTTTCATCCTGTGCTTCCAGCTGTGATGATATGCGTGCCTCCTGTGCCTGTAGCTGAGTTTCTAACCAGGATGACACGTGCGATGACATCTGCGCTGATACTTCTGAAGATATACGTGTCTCCATCGCCTATATCTGTGACGACAGCTGTGATGACATCTGTGATATGGCAGCCAATAACGTGTTCATGTTCATAGCTGTTGATGAACTTGGAGACTTTTGCTGTTATTCAACCTTCCCGGATGTCTGCTGCATATCCTTCGACGACCAAGCGGCCTCATCCTTCTGTTCATCCTTTGCGGATGCATCGTCAAGATTACCCTGGAAGTCGTATTTGTCCAAGTCGATGCTTTCTGCTTCCATAGCTTCTCGCAGCCGTGATAGTAACTCCACTTTTCTTCCGGAGGTTGCTAAATTTCGCCTCTCCAACTCCTGTTTGAGTTCCTCAATCTTTAAGTCCTGAATTTTTGCCATTTTCAAAAGTTTAGCGTTCGGGATTTATTTAACAATCCCACTTCTGACACCAATTGTAACGATTATCCTCGAAACACGAATAATACGAAACACGTTTTCTGTCAGATAGCTAACATGGCGGATAAGAAGAAGAAGTGAAACTACCTTCTTCTTTGGACTAAATCCTGCAAAACCTGCAAATCGTAGACGTTCTGAAACTGATAAAATTAGAGTTTTTCTTACAAAATCTTTAATTATTGAATCGTGCACAACTCTGATACCAAACATCATATGAAAGCTGTTATGAGATAAGTTGCGTTCGATAACAAAATTAGCCAACACCAGCCAACAATCAAAA
>NW_023464907.1:0-9744 GCF_013731165.1 Rhagoletis pomonella
TTGTCGCGGACATATTTCAAAAAATATCGCGTGCCCTGCTAACTTCCACGCACCTTCTGAAAACCAATTAAGGAAACCAGCTAAACCCAAACTAACTATTTGATAATTTGCCGTAAATTATCCGTTGTGTACCCGTGAAAAGAATAATTTTGCCGCGGACATATTTCAAACAAGTAAGAAAGTCTAAGTTCGGGCGAAGCCGAACATTAAATACCCGGCGCAAGTATTAAATATATGTTTTTTCACCTTTCCGAAACCTACCGCTAGATGGTAAGCCGGGGTGTATCAATTTTGAGTAAATTAGCGTCCTTCAATTTCGAAATATTGAAGTTTCAAGCATTTCTGAAATTTACCGTTATATGAGAAGCGGCCGTTATTTTAGTCCGATTTCAATAATTTTCAACGTTTTGCTTACATGTGGCAAGCACAATAACCACACCGAGTTTGGTACAAATTGGTAGAACGGTTACCGATATATTTATATGTGCCACGCTCATTTTCCAAAATTTTATCATAAACGTATTTCTTGGTAAAGAATTGGTGCAAGCGTCAATTTGAATAAATTAGCTTTAATATTTGTCGAAGATTTCGTATTTCTCTAAATTACCCTTATAAGGAATGTGGGTGTGGTTATTGTCCGATTTTAAAAATGTTCGGCCTTTTGGTAGGCCAACAACTGTGCCAAGTTTGGAAGAAATCGGTGCAGCGGTTGCCAAGATATACACATGTAACCATAAGTGGGCGTGACTACGCCCAATTTTTCCAAAAATTATAATATTCTTATTTTTCGTCTAAAAATTGTTGTAAATATTAATTTTGAGTGAATAATCTTCAGTAGTTACTAAAATATCGCAGTTTTCGTATTTCCGAAAATTACCGTTATATGGGATGTGGGCGTTGTTATTGTCCGATTTTTTAAATTTTCGGCCATTTAGTATGCTGTATCAAGGCCACACACTGTGCCAAGTATGGAAGAAATTGGTGCAGCGGTTACCAAGATATACACATGTAACCATAAGTGGGCGTGGCTACGCCCATTTTCCAAAAATTTATAATATTCTTACTTTTCGTCTAAAAATTATTGTAAATATCAATTTCGAGTGAATTATCTTCAGTAGTTACTAAAATATCGCAGTTTTCGTATTTCTGGAAATTACCGTTATATGGGAAGTGGGCGTGGTTACAGTCCGATTTCGCCCATTTTCAATACCAACCTACCTTGGATTAAGGGAAACCTACATACCAAATTTCGTTGAGATATCTCAATTTTTGCTCGAGTTATCGTGTACACGGACGGACGGACAGACGGACAGACGGACAGACGGACGGACAGACAGACATGGCTTAATCGATTTCTTTTTTCATCCTGATCATTTATGTATACATTTGCCTATATCTATCTCGATTCGTTTTGGCTGTTACAAACAACCGTTATGTGAACAAAATTAATATACCCTTGTGCACAAGTGCGCTCGGGTATAAAAATATCGCGTGCCCTGCTAACTTCCGTGGAAATTCTTTAAGGAATATAATGCTGTGAAGGCAGTTGTACGTTTCCATGAGATAATAAAATCACATGAAGAGCCACAATATGCGTAAATAAATGCTGTTACGCGTGTATTTAGGCACACTAAAGACACACGAAATAAATATTTTCACTTTTCCAATTTACGTGCTTCAATTTTGATACAGATATACTTACGTTATCGCACATCTACACAGGTTTTTCCACTTACATACATATTTACTTATTTATGTATTTAGCAGCGCTTCTAAGCAACAAAATCACTTAGAATTGTTACGGCTTTCAAAGATTTATGCAATTGCTATTAGTTGAACTTTGATTGTTATACTTTGACTTTTTGGTGAGCGATTTATTTGTTTAAAAACTGTTATTGCTTTAGTACACTTGTGGATGCTATTTGTTATAACTTATGCCACTAAATTTACCTGAATGCACTTGTTGTCTGTGGAAGTTCCACTTTTTGTGCAATTTTCAATTTCGAAATTTCAAAATCCAATTATGCGGCTCATCTGATCCCTTTGTTATTTCAAATTTTTTGTGTAGCTGATGGTAATTTAGTAAAAACGAGAAGTACTGTTAGGGCATTTGGTGAGGCACACTTTTTTTCAGTTTACATATGTTTGACGATAGCACAGAAGGTATTGTACGATATAGATACGCATCACCTAATCACAGAGCAGGCGGCTAGAGGAGTTCTGCAGAATTTCGCAGGAAAGGGTTTTGGGGAAAGATCATACCCACTAGGAACAAAGAGAAACTGGGGTCTTCGCTTCAGATGGCTTTTGCAATTAAGGCTTTAAAAATGGATTTTGAAGACAGTAAAACAATCATGTGAAGAAACTTAATTATTTAATTCAAAAATTTGCATTTAAAACCGTTAATTTTTATATTTTTTTGTCGTGTCTCGAGAATTCCAAAACATTCCTTGTAAAGAAAATTTAAATTACTCTTAGTGGCACAACTTTAAGAAGCATAAAATTTAACATGTTTCGAAAAAGCCAAACATTCCTTGTAAAAACTGAAAAGTACGCTTACCAAGCCAATGTCAAATTACTATCAAGGAGAAAAAATGTGACGCGTTTCGAAAATTCCTTATTAAAAAAAATTCTTTAAATTACACTTGTTCGAAATTTCTATTTAAAATTCAATAAGTTTCGAAAACTCCAAGCGTTCCTGTCGACCAATTTTGAAAATTGTAGTAATTTCTTATTAAAAAATGTTTGGAAACAAAATTTTTTAATTAAAAAAAAGCCATATAAACCTTTTGCATTCGTGTTTCGAAAATTTCAAACATTCCTTGTAAAAACACTGTAAATTTCGCTTACCAGTACAACATTAAATTACTTTTTAGAAGATACACAACATTTATCGAATTTCGAAAACCCCAGTCATTCCCTTTCAAAACTGTTCTTTAAGGTATGCTTGCTCGAAATTTGTATGTAAAATTCAATAAGTTTCGAAAATTCCAAGCGTTTCCATAGAAAAATTGTAAAAATTCGGTCACATCTTATTGTTTGATATTGAAAGATGTCTTAAAACTAGGCTTGTTAGAGCAAATTTTTATATAAAATCGAATATGTTTTGAAAATCTCAATCATTCCTATCGAATAATTTTCACTCGAAAGTTTAAAAATTTCAATCATTCCTATTGAATATTTTCACACGTAAGTCAAGAAAAGCTCCAAATAAAGAAGCTGAAAAATATCATGACTTCGAAGCGAATTTTACGAATTTTGATTGCAGAATACTTCCTTCATTTTAATTGCATTCACTTACATACTGAAGAACATTTGCATAATGCAAACTTGTAATTCGCACGCTTCCAGCCAAACACTCTCACACTCTGCCAACTACAATTGTAATTATAATACGCTCTAGTTAAGCACAGCGATTTTCATTACAAATCCACAGATCATTAAGTAGTGTCAACACTGGCAACAACAAATAGCGTACATACAGAACTAGTACAGAATTCACAAAAGGTGTCAACAAAAGCATTTATATTATTAGTTAGTTGTTGTCAGACATTGGACACTCCCACGTTAAGCACTCAGGCGTCCATTAGAGTTTCTAGGGTATAGTACTTATGTAGAATGGTTGCCGCCAAATGGCCATAGCCACCATTCGCTGTTGCCACCTGTTGCCTCCCACGCAAAACCCGCGCGTTTCATCCAATGTTCAGCTGGGAAATCTGGAGAATCTGTGCACCTGATGCGGTCGCTTTTCAGCAGCTATGTTTTGTCGTGAAATTAACCCAATTAAATGAAATGCAAATAGGGCGGTTGGTGCGGCGTACAAACATATACAAAATGCACAGTGGTACAGTGGAACGCAAAAGAGTGAGACACTAAAAAATTATTAGAAAACTCTTTCGTTTTTAAAAACAAAGAAATTCATCAAATTTCTGATTCCATTTCATTATTATTTCATTTTTATCCATCCATATCTCCTGATACATAAATAACATAAATTTTGTCTCCGTTCGTTTAGTGATTCTACCGAAACGATTTCAAAACCAAGAACACCATTGGATGTAGATGATGACCGAAATTTATCGAGTTATCCATGCTTATTGAGTTATCGCAACGTATCGAGTTACTCAAATTGATCAATGTTTATAGAGTTGTCGATATTTATAGACACAGAAAATTAATTGTCGAAATTTACGGATAGTTATCGAGCTATAAAAATTTATGGGATTAGCGCAATTTGTCAAGTTAAAGTAGTTTATCAAGCTATCGATATTTATTCAATTATCGTTATTTATAGACTTAACGAAATTTATTGAGTTATCGTAATGCATCGAGTTATTTCAACGAACAGAGTTATCGATAATTATTGATCTACTGAAATTGGTCGATTTATCGAATCGAAGTTTATAGAATTTTCAAAATATATCGTTTTATCGAAATTTCAAGATTATACAAGTTAATCGAGTCACTGCTTATAGGATTTTATCGTGTTAACAGAGTGTTACGAGTTATAGAAATTTATCGATATGGTATGGATATCGACATGGATAAAAATATGTAGCTGTCAAAATTAAAAATTTATAAAGGTATCTTTGCATTATATACATTTTCGAGTTTATCGAAATTAGTCGAGTTATCGAATTTTGTTGAGTCATCGGATTTTAGTGTTTTTGAAATTCATCGAGTTATTGATATGTATCAAAGCATTAAAATTTATCGATAAACTGGAATGTATCGGGTCAATTCCATGTCCTGCTGAAGTCCTCCAAAGACCTTCAAGGATATAAAAAATTGTAATCAAGTTTTAGTTCTAAAGCAGAAGACTTTCCGGTAAGTTACTTTATACCTCATAAGTTTAGCTAGTGGTAAGTTAGAAAACCTCTCCAAGGCTCTAGAAAAAAGGTCGAATTTCGACAGCAACTGGCACTCTAGTTACCATAATTCTTCAAAGGGAAGGTAAATCTTTTTCATGCCGGGAAATGAGGAAACGGACCAGTGTGCTAGAATGGGTTCTGAGACAGCAATAGGTGAAACAGTCTAGAACGCAAAACCTCCAATCCTGCCTTCACAAGTTGGGAAGCTTAGGTAGCTTAGGAAAACTCCTTTAGAGGGTCTGCAGGATTCGCCAGAGTAGCAGGTAGATTAAAGAGTTATTTTAGCTGCAGACTCGCACACTGTGTCTTGCATTACATATCTTCACGCCGCTAACCACCCAGACAAATTACCTTCGTTTGTGTCTGCAGTAAGGAAAGCCTTCGACGCGTTAACACCAGTGCAGCAATACCTTGGGCTTGGCTGGGGCTATTGTGTCTTGATTAATTGACTTGTCGCCGACAGTTGGCCACTGCTTTGTGTGAGCAAATGCACATAGATATTCCTACGTACTTATATATATGTAGTATATGCAAAGCTATTTATAAGCATACATACAAACGCTGCAGCTAAGCCAATGAGTTCACATTTGTTTTAGTCCACTCTCCCTCTATATAATTCCATCCTTTCGCCCTCAGCTCACTACCCTTCATACACAGCGTTCGGTGCTTGCAATTAAATGCAGCCAAGCCAACCGCCACTGGTCACAAAACGTCATTGAAGCGCAAATGACTGCAATTTGTGTCGCTATTGTTGCAAAACTATTGTGTTTGCTGATGACAGGTCAGGCAGTCAGCAGCTCTAACAGCTGTTGCGCGAATTACTATGGCTCGAATGTCAACGCCCAGCGGAGAGCACACATACACACACACACACACATATGCGGCTTTGGTTCGCTTGTCCGCTTGGCTAGTCGCCGTGCATTTATTTTCATTACTAACCGCATAATTTGCATATCAAAGTCATGTTAACATAACACCTACATATAGCCACCCCAGTGTGCCGCTCACCTCTCTCTTGTGCTCCAGGGTTTATGGTTTATGTGAGCGTTTAATATTAGAACATAGATTTTGATATTACCTCCAACACATGGCAGTCAAGCTGCACGATGTGGTTGCTGGTATTGTCGTCCCGTCTATGCGAAGTTCAATGGCTAACTGAACATCCAACTGATTGGCTTATCGGTGGATAGTGGATTTGCTTAAATTTTGTTTTAGTGCTTGTTGACCAAGTTCAAAGTTTACGGCTATGGTTACGTTTACGACTGAATGGCATGGCAGACTAATTGGAATATCATGTTTTGCAGTTATATGTATACGTTACTGTTATAGAGTTTTCAGTTTGTTAGTTATTTCCCACTACCCTTCTATCGACTATATGGGTCAGGATACTGGTTTAACTTACCCAGATTCTTCATGTCTTGTTTGCAACTGCATTTCAGTTTTCTAGGGATTGAAGCATCTCTCAGATAAATCCGCTCTCTGGCGAACTTGTTACAGTAGTAGAATACATGTACGACGTCTTCGGTAACGCTTCCAGCGCATGTATCAGTGTCTTACAGCTTGAAGCGTGTGAGGTAAGCCTTAAAGCAGCCGTGACCTGTAAGCAACTGACAAGGGTTTATCCATGATTCCATATTTGGTATTAATCGGTGGGTCCAACGACCATTGCTACTTGCGTTCCATCGCATTTACCAGTTTACCCCAAAGTATCGTTTCTTGCAATTTTCTTATTCAGAGCAAGTGGTAGTTCCCCCGGTACCTCAAAGTTGGTATCTTTCGACAAAAGGTCTATTGGGTGTCGACCTGCGACACTGTTCAAAATTCACAGCAAACCCTTAGAGCAAAAATTCTGTATATGGATGCCAGACTACGTCTGTAGGGTTTAGTTTCGACCGAATTTGTCATACCGACTTCATTACTCCGGCCAAAAGTCGTATTCCGTTCTGCATAGGACCATGTGCATTGAGCATCGTTTGAATACGCCTAGGTTCTGCAGTTCACAGATGCTTTTTCGTAATTCGGATATACAAAACAAAATTTTTTTATTATCATTTTAACACGTTGTCTAAAATGAGATTTGAACCCGTACCTTTTGGAAGTTAGCAAGCATCTATAGACACTGAGCTACAGCCGTTCTGTAAATTTACGCTCAGCTGTTGAACATGAATGAACCCGAACCTGCTGGAAGTCGACAAATTACAGCAAACATCTCTGCACGTTCAGCTACAACCAGAGATACGAATGTTTTTTCAAATGTTCAACTTGACAATGACATTTGTTACAGTCGGCGTATTTACCATGAAAATATCAAACAATAGGGTAGGTAAGTAGGTAGGTAGGTAGATGTGGCTGCCACTGCTGCACAGGGACACACATAGGCCATGAAATGAAGGCCCGTTGTGATACAACGACTAAGAGTTTTCACTCCCCCTAGCTAAACCATTTTGAATCCTTGACAAAACTAGCCATGTATCGAGGGTTTAAATCTCCCAATTTGTCAAGGTCATTAAATGAAGGATACCTCAGAAAGCGCAGTCTGCTTCTCGATAATGCCGGGCATTTACAGAGAAGGTGAAGAACTGTCTCCAACTCCTCATAATTCTTGCACCTTCTGCAGCATCTATGGTAAGGCACTCCGAGTCGTTCTGCATGTCTGCCTATAAGGCAGTGGCCCGTTAGAGCACCGATTGTATGAGATATATCCTCCCTCTTAAGAGAGTATAAACTTCGAAACCTTTTTCGATCCCACCTAGGCCAAGTTTGCCTAGAAATTCGACAGGTCGTAGTTTGCATCCATCTCTCGCTCGCGCGCTGCTTGGTCGCATACTAATCCTCTGTAATTTGCTGAGTAGATTAAGATTTGAGGCCTTGCTCAAGACCGGCCACCATAGTATAATTCCATAAAGAGTATTGGAAAATAGGTGGTCGTAGTAAATCGCTACCCCAGCTTACTAGCCTCTTTCTTAAACCTTCACCATTTCAATCTAGCAAAGGCTGGCCAGGTACAGAGAAAATGCTCCTCATTATCCAAATAATATGTACAGAGTGGATCGTAGACGATGCCTATGATAGCGTTATGTTGTCACCATGGCTTTTGTTCCATAATCAGTCTTATCAGCGCTCGTAGTTTACTTCCCTGACTGATTACAGATTTCCGTCATTTAGCCTATTATTTTGGCCTCCTTTCCCTTTAAACTACACAGAATTTTGGCATAGCGACTGCTTTTCGCTGGCTCTATAAACACGACGTTGTTGCTCAGCAGCATTGGTTTTTCGGCTACGATTACCTTGAAAGGCTCTCGTTTGCTTGGTTCTTCTTTGGAGTTTCGTGTTCACATTCCATGAAATTAATCCCTGTGGGGCTGCATACGGGCGTACTTTTCTGTTGTCTAATTTTTTGCGGGATCTTTCACTGTGTTAGTCTAACTTGCCGCCATTTCTACTGCAGATCATGTTCGTTCTGTCAATTACTTCGAGCTTTTCCTTATAGTCCGATGTGCCGTTTTGAACAGTATATTTCCGCCTGATACATTATTTTCATTACTACTCGGTAGTTACAGAGCTTCACTTTCTGCTTATCATTAGTATAAACAAAAACCGGTAGCAGTTTTATTAGCCGGAACAGTCGTCATATCTGGTACGGCAACTCCATCGTTTTCCATGGAAGTTCGCCCAACAAGGCTGTAAGAGGTCTAGCCCTTTCATAAAGGCGCCACATTCGCTTTTTATAGTGGTAGAAGACTGCACTCGCCACCACATAAATAGCTCAACTGTTCCAATACGTGTTTCCACTACACTAATTATAATCGATATCTGGAGATATCGATGAGCTTCTCCACAGCACAGTGCGGGTATCTTCTCAGCGTTCGTTTCGCTTCGTTAAACGGTTCCTTATCGCATTGTTGCCTTAATCTCGCTTCCTTTCCAGCAAATCCGTTGGAGTTTGGCGGCGCTTTTCTTGGCCTGCTTGAAGTTTTTAAGCCAAACTCTCCCATTTGACCGTTCTTATTTTACTGTCCTGTTTATTTTTATTTTTCATTCCTATTTCATCCTTCTCAGAATTTTTCCCAAGCGCCAAAATAAAAAGTAGCCATCGAGGTCGTTAACTTTGCACTTAATCCACGAATTCTATTGATTTCTCTATGGGGCACTGTGTAGCAATACATCTGTAAATGAATGAAAGCGAATGACTGTATCACGAGTGGCTAAGCGTTGAAAACTAAATGGCCCAAAGGAGTAACGAAAAATGCGAGTAGTATGCGCGAGAAAAGCAAAGTTCCGCAATACTGATATATGTATGTATGTATGTATGTATGTACATTAGACTATGTCAAATTAAACGAATGTTTTTCTTTTATTTTTATGCAATTGTGGCATAATTTCAGCCCACTATCTGCATTTCTATTTATCGGTATTATTTTTTTTCTTTGAATATATCGATAACTTTTTTTATAAATACATATATCGATAATTTTATCATTAAAAGTAAGATAAATAGATCTCCGGTTAAACTATAAATTAATTGAAATAAAACTTTATAAATATGTAATTATTTCGAAAACTACATGCCGGTGTATTAGGGTGTTCGATTATTCGCCTTTTTTCTAAAACCGGTTTTCGAGTTTTCGGCAATTACAATTGGGAAAAAATCGGTGCCCTATTTTGAAATTGGGGAAAAACCCGCATAAACTGGTTTATTTGAAATAGTTTTCATACAGTGAAAATGCATATGTTGGTATAAAGTCATGACCAAAAATAACAGCAAAACTATTAACCTTAAAGATAGCTTTTATTTAGAAAAGAGAAAAGTAAAATAAGTACAAAGTTTTTTTTTTTTAAATCAAAAGTAAAGTTCACGTTCACGAAAAACTCA
>NW_023464908.1:0-298 GCF_013731165.1 Rhagoletis pomonella
GCAAATTCGGAGTTGGATTTGTGGTGGGAGAGAGACTCCGTCGCCGAGTACTGTCGTTCACCCCGGTGGACGAGCGTCTAGCCACAATCCGCATCAAAGCGAGATTCTTCAACATCTCGCTCATCTGCGCCCATGCCCCGACGGAAGAGAAGGATGAGGCATCCAAGGATCTCTTCTATGAGCGCTTGGAGCGCACGTACGAGCGCTGCCCCCGTCATGATATCAAAATCGTGCTTGGCGACTTCAATGCCAGGGTGGGCAAAGAAGGGATCTTTGGAACCACCGTCGGAAAATTCAG
>NW_023464908.1:398-9741 GCF_013731165.1 Rhagoletis pomonella
CTTAATGGGGAAGGTGCCTCTGCCCGGCTGGTTGATGTACTCGTAAGGACAAAAGCTGACATCACCGCCATCCAAGAAATGCGTTGGACGGGGCAAGGCAAACAATGTCTGGGGCCTTGCGAGGTCTACTACAGCTGCCATGTAAAGGAGCGCAAATTCTGTCGCCGAGTACTGTCGTTCACCCCGATGGACGAGCGTGTTGCCACAATCCGCATCAAAGCGAGATTCTTCAACATCTCGCTCATCTGCGCCCATGCCCCGGCGGATGAGGCATCCAAGGATCTCTTCTATGAGCGCTTGGAGCGCACGTACGAGCGCTGCCCCCGTCATGATATCAAAATAGTGCTTGGCGACTTCAATGCCAGGGTGGGCAAGGAAGGGATATTTGGAACCTCCGTCGGAAAATTCAGCCTCCACGACGAAACGTCCGACAACGGAATGAGGCTGATCGACTTCGCCGGGGCCCGAAACATGGTAGTATGCAGTACTAGGTTCAAGCATAAAAAGATCCATCAAGCTACGTGGCTGTCTCCGGATCGAAAAACAAGAAACCAAATCGATCATGTTGTGATAGATGGAAGGCACGCTTCCAGTGTTTTAGACACACGCACACTCCGCGGCCCAAACATCGACTCGGACCACTATCTTCTTGCAGCCTAGATACGCACCCGCCTCTGTGCAGAAAAAAATGTGCGCCCAAATATGCAAGGAAAGCTTAACGTCGAAAAGCTGCAATCACAACAGACAGCCAGCGCTTTCGATACTCGACTCTCACACCTGCTCTCAGAAAGCACTCTTCAACAAACCGACATATGCGAGCAGTGGAACCACATTTCCCGCTCATTAAGTACCGCCGCCGAAGAAGTAGTCGGATTTCAGCGAGCCCGAAAGAACAACTGGTACGATGAGGAGTGTCAGCAAGCTGCAGAGAAAAAAGATGCTGCCTACAGGGCCACGCTGCAATCGGGCGCAACGCGCGCTATGTGGGACCGCTATAGGGATCTGAAGAGGGAAGCGAGACGTATTTGTCGCAATAAGAAGAGGGAGGCCAAAATACGTGAGTGTGAAGAGCTTGAAATGCTGGCCGACAGGAGGAATGCCCAAAAATTTTACCAGAGAGTTAGGCGACTTACGGAAGGTTTAAAGACCGGGGCGCACTCTTGTAAGAACAATACTGGCGACCTAGTAACTGATGTCCAGAGCGTACTTAAATTATGGAGGGAACACTTTTCCGCGCTACTAAATGCTAGTAGCACAGAAAGTTGTGGAGAAGAAGAACCCGAGCCCGCAGTCGATGATGACGGAGTCGACGTTCCACCGCCTGACTATCACTAGATACAAATAGCAATAACGCGGCTGAGCTATTCAAGTACGGCGGCGAGGAGTTGATAAGGTGCATGCATCAACTCTTGTGCAGAATATGGTCAGATGAACGCATGCCCGACGACTGGAATTTAAGTGTGCTCTGACCAATCCACAAGAAAGGTGTCACCTTCCATTCGCGCCAACTACCGCGGGATCAGCTTTCTAAGCATAGGTCTTATCGAGCGTATGTGTGAAAGACTTAAGCCCACCGTCAATGAACTGATTGGGCCTTATCAGTGTGGCTTTAGACCTGGCAAATCCACCATAAACTAGGTATTCACAATACGCCAAATCTTGGAAAAGACCCGCGAGAAAAGGATCGACACTCACCACCTATTCGTCGACTTTAAAGCCGCTTTTGACAGCACTAAAGGAGTTGCCTATACGCCGCTATGTCTAAATTTGGCATCCCCTCAAAACTCATACGGCTGTGTAAAATGACGTTGAGCAATACCACCAGCTCCGTCAGAATTGGAAAGACCTCTCCGAGCCGTTCGCCACAAAACGGGGTTTCAGACAGGGCGACTCCCTTTCATGTGACTTCTTTAATCTGACGTTGGAGAAGATAATAAGAGCTGCAGAACTGAACCGCTCAGGAACAATTTACTACAAGAGCGTGCAATTGCTGGCTTATGCCGATGACATCGACATCATCGGTAACAAAAACCGCGAAGTCTGTTCTGCCTGTTTCCAAGTTGGATAGGGAAGCAAAGCGAATGAGTCTGGTGGTAAACGAGGACAAGACGAAGTATCTCCTGTCATCAAACAAACAGTCAGCACATTCGCGCCTTGGCACCCACGTCACTGTTGACAGTTACAATTGCGAGAAAGTAGAGAATTTCGTTTACTTGGGAACCAGCATTAACACCGATAATAATGTCAGCATGGAAATCCAACGTAGAATCACTCTTGCCAACAAGTGCTACTTTGGACTGAGTAGGCAATTCAGGAGTAAAGTCCTCTCTCGACGTACGAAAACCACGCTCTATAAGTCACTCATCATGCCCGTGCTGGTATATGGCGCAGAAGCATGGACAATGACAAAATCCGATGAGGCGGCTCTTGGAGCGTTTGAGAGAAAGATTTTGCGGAAGATTTACGGGCCTTTACGCGTTGGCGACGGCAAGTGCCGCAGACGATAGAACGATAAGCTGTATGAGCTTTACAACGATATGGACATAGTTCAGCGAATTAAAATACAGCGGCTCCGCTGGCTCGGTCATTTCGTTCCAATGGACACCGACGCTCCAGCTCTGAAAGTATTCAGCTCGGAACCCGCTGGTGGTAGCAGAGGAAGAGGGAGGCCCCCACTGCGATGGAAAGATCAGGTGGAGAAGGACTTGGCTTCACTTGGCGTTTCCAATTGGCGTCAGTTGGCACAGAGGAGAAACGACTGGCGTGCTTGCTGAATTCGGCCAAAATCGCTTAGGCAACCGCTAAAAGACAGCGCCAAAAAAGAAGAAGAATTCAAAAGGGGTAAATTTATTATCAAAAACTGTGCTGGACGTGGTATTGTGTAAGAAAGTAAAATATTTTAAATACGTGTCCTAGTCAACATTCGTTGATATACTCCTTGAAAACTCTATGGTTCCGTTTTCTATTGTGCCAACAGTTTCGTGGTGGTGTGCTGTTGAAAAATCGTGCTTAATATTTAAAACTTTGGTTAGCTCCGATAAAATTTCGTTTTTAAATTCTGTTCCTAAGTCTGATTTAACTGAATTCATCATGTCATAAGTTAATATATAAGTTTCAAAGATAGCAGAAGCAATAGTTTTAGCAGATTTATCTGGAATAGCTACTGTTACCAGATATTTTGTTAGATCACAAATCATAGTAACAGCGAACTTGTTGCCATATTTGGATTCTGGTAAAGGACCTATCGTGTCTATCACTAATATATCAAATGGTTTAATTGGGGTTGGCGTTAAAATTAAATTTTCTTTTATTTTAGGTTTGACTTTAATCAAAAGGCATTTATCGCAGTTTTTGACAAATTTCGCAATGCCACGGTTCATGTGTTTCCAGTAATATTTTGTTAGAATTTTCGCGTACAATTTTTTCGTTCCACAGTGTCCGCCTGCGATCGGGTCGTCGTGGTAAATTGTCATTAGTTTTAATTTTTTTCGTCATCAGTGATAGTTTCTACGGTATCTGTTAGTATAATTTGTAAAGACTTTAAAATTTTATTTCCGCTGGTTTTAAAGTTTGTAATAGAAAAATGTTTAAAAAATACAGTATCTTTAGGCCGTTCAATGCTTTTAATGTTGTGATTTCTGGCTTCTCGTTCTAGCCTCGAAAATAAATCCTCCAAATTCATTATTTCGTTAGCAGTCTCAACATTAATTAACTCGAGTTTCTTATGTTTTATATGCGCATAAATTTTTAAAGTTGGAATTTCATTATAATTATCATAAAATATTAGTGATCTAATACGCGGGACCTGTTTTGAAAAATTTTATGCAAATTTTTCATAAACTTTTACTGTCTGAGTTGAGTTGTCTGTATAATCTTTGTTTCGTAAGTCTTTACCGTAGCATCGTTTCTTAATAGCTCTGGTTTCAACTGCAAGTACGTGTTTCGTCGATTCCCTGATATCATCAAAATGAATGCGTGAAAGTGCGTCTGCACCTACGTTTGCTTTACCCTTAATATACTCGATGGTGAAATTGTATTCGGCTAATTCAAGCCGTATCCTTGCTAGTTTTGAGGCTGGATCCTTCATATTGAATAAATAAACTAAAGGCCTATGGTCCGATTTAACAATAATATTAGTTCCGTAAATGTATGGTCGAAATTGTTTGATTGCAAAATAGATGGCTAAAGTTGCAATTCTATAATTGGTTTTTCTGTTCGGCTTTAATAAATGCTTTAGAAGCGAAACAAATAGGTAAATCACTCCCTTGTTGCTCTTGGCTCAGTATAGCACCGCACCCAATTTTTGAGGCATCGACAGTAATAATAAATTGTTTTGTGAAGTCCGGGTATTGTAGCAGTTTTGGTGAAATTAATGCTGAGTGTAGCGACTCAAAGGCTATATCATACGCACTGTCCAAAATAAACTCAACTTTTTTCTTGCCTAATTGATTTAATTCGCTGCCAGAGACGCAAAATTTGGTATAAACCGTCTATAATAATTAGCAAATGCGACGAATCGTCTAACCGCGTCTTTGTCAGTCGGTTTTGTATATTTTTTAACTGCATTTATTTTGGTGGCATCTGGCAACAGACCTTTGGCTGAACATTTATGGCCTAAGAATGTAACTTCTGGCCAGAGAAAATTGCATTTATTTGGGTTGAGCTTTAAGTTGGAAGCTCTGCATGTATTGAAAACTTTTGATAGATTTTTTATATGGTGTGCCTCGCTACAACCAATTACGATTATATCGTCGACGTAAATAAATGCCATATTGGGCGGAATACCGGAAAAAGCAATTGTCATCATTCGTCAGAATGGGTTTGGTGCTACGTTTAAACCAAAAGGTAATACTTTCCACCTAAATACTCCTCGGTCTGTGCTAAAGGATGTTACGTCACGAGAGTCAACATGCAAAGGGATTTGATGAAATCCTGAAAAGAGGTTTAAAGTTGAAAAATACTTCGCTCGGCCAAGGTTGTCTAAAATGTCATCTATTCGCGCAAGAGGGAACTTATCGGCAATCAGTTTCTTATTAACAGCACGGAAATCGACGCACATGCGGTACGCTTTTTGGCCATTAGTGTCTTTTTTCCGAACAACAATTAAAGGGCTATTATAATTCGAGTAACTTTCTTCGATTAATTCATTTTTTAATAACTTATTAATTTGACGGTTGATTTCCTCACGCTGGGAATATGGTAAACGGTAATTTTTAATGTAAACTGGGTTGTTGTCTGTCAATCTTAGTTTTTGGTCGTAAAAGTTGTTTAATGTCATTTTGTCGTCCGGAAGTGCAAATATATCTGCGCAATCTACGCACAAGTTGAGCAATTCGCTTTCAGCGTAACTAGGAAATTGTATTTTCAAAGTCTTAATCAGTTCTTTTGTCCAGTTGTCATCGTTTCTTGTCTTATTAATGGAATAAACATAGAAATTAGAGAGTTTTTCAGTCCGGATGTTACAGTTCTTTACGTATTTTATGCCACTTGTGGTATTTATGAATTTGACGATTGGGTTACTTGTACTAATTATGCACCTTGCCGTGAATACACCGTTATCAATTTCCTGTGATTCCACAAAAAGTGGTCCGGTGAACTTCCTAAATTAAAAAGTGGAAAAACTTCGCATCTGGGTGGAATTACGCAGATATCGCTTTCAGTTCCGTGAAGAATCGGAATCGCCACTTTTTTGTTACCTACCCAGAAGGAAATGCAATTGCTTGCATAGCTGATAACACATTTATTGACTTTCAAGAAGTCTTTACCCAATATACCGTCTGCAGGGATGTTAAACTCGTCATTAACCACATGTAACGTATGTTTTATAGAAAAGTCAGAAAAAGTTAAATTTGTCGTGATTTTACGTGGAAACTGTGTTCGAAGTAATGCCCGTGATGCACATGATATCATTTGAATCAATTGGAAAATTTTTGTTAAAACTTGAAATTTTAATTAAAGAAATGTCGGCCTGCGTGCCGACAAAAAATGTGCATAATTTATTTGAACCGGAAATTTGTAATTGAATAAAATCGGAATAATTTAGATTTAAGCAGTAAATGCCTTTTGTTATGGAAAAATCGTTTAGTTGTCTAGCGTTTAAAGCACGGACATTTGGACTTCTACCCCTTCGAAGATCTGCTAGTATTGCTGCTGTTCCTATTGTTACAACGATTATTGTTAAAACGGTTGTTGTTGTTGCCACCTTGGTAGGTGTTTCCGTTAGCGGGTTGATAGCGCTGATTTTCATTGCCTGAAGAAAACCTGTTCCTATAACCAGTAAAAATGCGATTCGGGTTATAATTACTATGCCCTCGAAAACTACCACGAAAATTTCTGGACAAATTACTGCCACGTGTGCGAAATGCTAAAACCTGACGCTCCTTTACTTCGTTGTTTTGCTCGACTATCATTCCTTCAATAACTAAAAAACGCTCTAAAGAGTCGGCCAGTTCTTCTACGCGTTTAGAAAAATCTGTATAGTTATTATTGTTGACGTGTAACGCCGAAATTTTTCCTGCAAAATCTTTGGAACTATCAGGTTTAATCCTTCCACGTAGAGCAATTTTGATGCCATTAACTGATAATATTTGCGTCGGTAATGCTTCGCGAGCTTTTATTTCTAATTTAGATTTTAAAAATGCTATCAACGATCCCCACTATAATTTTCCCTAATTATTAATGAACATAGACTAATAAATGACTTTTTCTGTAGCCATTTTGTAAAAACTTTTCGAAAAATCGGCAATATCAGATGAGCTGGTAGCTGCTGGTGGAGCGTTATCTACAAATAATGAGTGCTTGAAATCTGGAAGTGATGCGCTTCTTTTGATACAAAAATCTAGCGATGCTTCTGACTCAGCGTCAGCGAATTCTTCAGATTACGAATCAACCACGTTCGTTTGGCATATAAGACTTAATGCACCCTTCGGAATTGGAATCTGACAATTTAACCTAACAAAGCACTTCACTAGTAGCTCCTTGCGACGTGATAACTTTGCTTGTACTTCTTTAAGGTTATGTGTTGCACTGTTACCGGTTACGCGCAATACAATTTTATTATAACAAGTTGTAAGCGAATCTTTGTATTCTTTGAGTTTAACCGCGTTTGTCGACAGTGGTCGATTCTGCAAAATTCGCTTAGTTATTTTAACAAAATCAGATTGGTGTTCTATAAATTGTATTTCGAAATCTGACATAACCGATAACATCAAAAAGTTCAAGCACCGATACCGGCATCAGCTACCACTCACCGCACCCTAATGTTGAAAAAGAATATATGTATTACTTACTGAGCAAATAGTCAAATATTATAGTCCGCTGAAAATTTGGCATGCAATAAGGGGTATAACCATTCAATAGGAAAGGGATGTTGTTTTCCTTTGTGATATCTCACATGCAATTTAAAAGATGGTTTTTGGTTTTTTAAACTTTTTTTTTCTTGATTAAGAAAAAGTGTGAGTTTTCGCAAACTTTTATAAATTATTTACGTCACGGTGTTTTCTTTCGAGAAAACCAATTAAGAAGTAGCACAAATTTTTTATAAACAGCAAGGCATGGCAAAGCGGAAATTCGGTTTAAACTTTTAATTAGCGAGTAATTGTATCGAGTATTCAAAAAATACCAAAAATCAAAATTTAAAAATGTGACTCCAGCCTAATGTTGCAAGGCACTTTGCAAAATGCGTCTAAAAAGAAAAATTGATTAATATTTGCACACTACTGTACGGCTGAAGCTGAAATTCCAACTGTAAAAATAGTACCACCTATATGTACAGATGAAAGCATGTATTAGCATATTTTAATATATATATATAAGCAAATGATATGTATGTATATACATACGTATGAAATAGAGATAGTAGGTACATTGGTTTATATATATGTAGATACATGAAAATGTTAAATGGAGAAAAAAAAGCGAAATTTTTGCACACTGTGCATCATACTATGCTGCCAGCCGCTACACGTGATGCTGTTCTTATTTCTCTCCTTTTTACCGCACTTTTTTGTTCTTGTTTTTGATTTCACGTTTCGCAATGTTTCTTGCTGCCACCGGTCCACCAACCATACATTACCAACAATTTTATTTTAAGGATTTAAAAAAAAATGTTCAACTTTGGTACCACAGTTTTTGGGAATTTTTCGTTTTAATAGCAAATTTTTCGTTCTTAAGCAATTTTTTGTTTAGTAAAGTTTTTCAAATTTGGGACCACCGCTTTTTTTGTATTTTTGTGTTTTTTTTAACCGTTAATTGTTGGTTTTTAAGTCATTATTCTTTTATAAAGTTTGTAAAATTTGGTACCACCGCTTTTTTTTGGAATTTTTATTTATTTATTTTTTTACTGTTTATGCATTTTCCTGTTTACAGGTAGTGTGTTGTGTAATTTTTAAAGTTTTTAAGTTTTAAATGATTTGCACCGCCACCAATGTATGTCTTTAGTTACCCTTTTTTTTTGTAATTTTTGGAGTTTTTATAATTTTATTTATTTCTTGTATTTTTTTGTATAGTAACGCACTTGGTTTATGAAAATTAATTTGAGTTCATCTCACTTTAGCTATGCACTTATGTAGGTGCATGTAAGGAAAAACGTTTTTTTTATATTTTTTTTTATTTTAATTTTATTTTTTTTTGTTTTTATTTTTTTTCAAGTTTTTGAAAGTTTTTTTTCTACACGCCGGGGGCCTCCATACCGGCCACGGTCGCCATTTAAAGAGACCTTTTACCACACACACACACCGCACTTAATTTTTGATTGGGTGCTCCGCTGGGGTCGCACTGTTCGGTGGGGCCCTAGCGCTAAGAAGACGTCGTTTCAAGTTTAATGGCGCGTGTGGAATGCGGCCAATTTATTTTTCATTTATTAACTAAACGTTAGCTGCTTTCGTAGATATGACCGGGTTGCATCTTCAATATCGTAAATTCTTAATTCTTAGTTGTACTGGATTAGTTAAAGGCGAATTCATATAAGATGATTTGTAGGGTTGCAAAAATTTCAAGTTCGTGTGACTTATGGTTCCGAAGTTATAGCTGATAAAAAATTCCGTGCCTATGGGATGTGCCACGCCCGCTTTTACTACCATGTTTATATATACCCTCGTATAAGCACCTACCATTGATATGTCTGCATACCGAATTTCAAATTCGTGCGACTTATGATCTGGAAGTTATGGCTGATTAAAAATTTCACGCCTATGGGGGGTGCCATGCCCCCTTGTTGGATCCCAATTTTTTTCACCCTACTATAGGCCCAGGTGTCATGGCAGTACTCTATCAAAATTTTGTTCGATTCTGTCCGTCCGTTTAGACTGCAACCTGGCACATACATACATACATACATACCGAG
>NW_023464909.1:0-9740 GCF_013731165.1 Rhagoletis pomonella
ATGCATATGCCTACATCGATCTTATATGTCAAAGCAAAGCGAAGAAAGTTGTATGTGAATCAGCCTTTAGTGTTCCAAAACTTTTTTGAGGGGAAACAAACTTCCTACAGTTTATCATTTACATTTTTTCTGTAGATCTTGCTATTGACGAAGATACCGTAAAATCCCTCTGAGCTGTGGAATTTTGAAGAAAAAAATCAAAGTTCACGTGTATTTTAAACGGGAAATCTTTACACGCCTTGGTCGAGGACTTAATTAAGGGCTAAAATTTTCAGGGAACTTTTTTAGGCATTTCCTACAAAATTTCGAGGTGGTGTGAAGAAATAGTCGCCAAAAAATCACCATAATATACATTCATATGTAGGTGAATCTTTTTTGGGATAACTTAACGTCGTTTAGCTCAAATATACTTTATGAACAGAGCAGGTTACTTCATTCTCCTACGAATATTTTTGCTGCATTTCTTTATTCATTCTGAACGTTTGGAATAAACTTTTTTGTTTATTTATTCCTTAGAACGTTCCTGATGATATGTTGACGCATGATGCAATAATACAAGATGTTATCAGTTGGCAACTTCTCGCTCTAATTCCGCCATATTGACTGCCTTACGTGAAACAGTGTTACTTCTTTAACTATTCTTTGCCCATTAATATAGTGGAATTTTTTTTTTTGCTCAGTATACTCACCTTTTTTCTTAAAAAGATATTTTATCGTATTTTATTTTATTTCATATCGAATATACCATAAAAAGCAAATTTTGTTTAGGAGAAAATGTGAAATTTTTTTATTTTTCTCCCATATGGGGATTCATTTCTTCCCGTTTTTCTTCTCATTCTACTGAGCTAAGGCAGTGTCAAATCAAGCTGTCACAACTGATACCACCTTGTATTATTGCATCATGATGTTGACGTATGTTTCAAACGCATTCTGTTTATTCCGGCTGTGAAATGGGATTATCCGGAAAGTATAAAGAAACGCAGCCTTTGTTTTTGTCTGTGAGCTGCTGTTTAACCGGCACTGATGTACAGAATTTTCGCGTCACTATGCGCTCCGTTTGGCGACCGAACAGTGTTACGCTTGCCATCTTTGTATTTTTTTTTAACTTTACCCCGAAAAAAATGTTTAACTTCCCAGAATTAAAAAATAAGTGTACCATCCATTTTTTTATTGCATCGTTTTAGAAAAAAATCATTTAAATCAGTTCAGTATTCTTTGAACTCACTCGTGACAAACATTTTCCATATAGTTTTGTAGAAATAGTATAGACATTGTTTAATAACGGTATAGAATTTCCTTCAGCTAAACGAAGTTGACACATTCAGTTTTGACTTATTTCTGGAGTTCTGTTAAATTTTGAGCTGTTTTATTGGTATGTTTTACACTTCTCCGCAAAAAGACTAAAAAGGCCCGTCTATTTAGGAGTTAGGAGGGATAAAATGTTTTTTACATAGAACAGCTGAGCACGTCATGTATCTAAATGTAAGTACCGCATTCTTTCCTAAGCCGATTTACAAAAGGATGTCCAAAAGGGAGTAAACTTTGACTGCCTTAACCTTATAATTTGTTGTTTTTGTACGGTGTTATTGTCGTTAGTATTAGTATTATTACTATACTGCTATTAATATTTTTCTTATTATTTTATTTCAAGTATCTTAACATTTACATACATATATGCATTAACATATTTCATATTCAGAAGAAGTTTGTTATAAGCGCTGGAAAAAATTACGAGATCGTTTTGCCCGCGAGTGTCGCCACCAGAAACTGTATCCAGAACGACCTGTAACATGGATATACTTTGAAAATTTATCTTTTCTCGAAGAGCATTACAGAAAAGGGTAAACGTACCTAAATACTTTTAAAACATCAACATTTTTTAATGGTCTCGAAATTGTTTAGTATTCCTTTACCAGTCGAAACCATCAGGCGACAAAATAGAGCGAAAGCTACTGTAACAACAGCAGAAGATGCTCTATGCGAAGATAGTCTTTTCCTGTATGTCAAAGATGAACAACAGTCGCATGAACAGAATTTAAATTATATAGACCCTGAATTTAGTGAATTGAACTCAGCTTCGTTAGACGAGCTTATTATTATGAGAAATAGTAGCAATCAAAACGAAGAAAAAGAGGCTGAAGATTCGAGGAACGATATGAAATCGTTGCCTGCATTTACACCACTAACAAGCCGCCTGCAAAACGTTAATGAAACAAATGATGAAGAACCAGAGCAACAACTTACGACTGTAATATCGGGAATTCAACATATTTTACAACAGCCAAAGGATTATCTTAAATCATTGCAGAAGCAAAACGAAGAACTCTAACAAAAATTTCAATCTAAGGAATTACCTTCATTGAATTCGCAAGTAAGCATGCTTCAGAAAGTGCACATACTACTCGACGGCTTAACAGATACGCATCGAACATTCGCTGAGCGTCGAATAATACAATTTCTTTGTGAATGTCAAATAAAGATATTAAACGAAGAAAACGTAGGCGATGTATGCTATACGCAAGAGTTTTAAGCGTAATTCAATTACACAAATTTACAGAAAAACCTGCGACATTTTTATTCTAATGCAGAATTGTCCGCTGAATCCGTATACAAAATGTATATATCTACATAAATATATAAAAGTGGAACAATTTTTAAATAAAGTCAAATTTCGGTTTTTTTAAAGTACACTTGAATTTTTTTCTTAATTTTAACGAAATTTCGAAAAAAAATTGCAGATAAACATCAGCATGACATAATTTTTTAAGTAAGTTTGGGGGTTCAAACCCCCCGTTGGAGGAAAATATGCATACAAATTTTAGTTTAAGATAATAATTTATTCGTTAATTTTGAGCTCCAGGCCGGTTATTAAATAAAACAAAGATTTTGGTAGTTTTATTTATTACATTTATTGATGTCGATATTTCGCCTTCAACTCGATCGAGTCGATTGGAAAAATTCAATAATTCCTAAAGATGCCTTCAGATTGAAGGCGAAATATCGACATCAATAAATGTAATAAATAAAACTACCAAAATCTAATTTTATTTAATAACCAGCCTGGAGCTCAAAATTACCGAATAAATTATAATAAAACGGCCAAAATCAAAAAATTAAGATAATAATGTTAAGAAATACTTTTTGATCTCAACATTATTGAGCTTGAGGCCATTTCTAATGGTTCATATCCCAGTGACCGCGGTGAAGAAGTCTGATGAGGAGATGTGATAGTAGCTATAACTTCTACCTATGTGTAAATTATTGTTGTTTTTCCACAACATTTTTAACGGCCTCAAGCTCAATAAAAATTGTTGAAGATAGTTGTTAAAAAGCCATAAATAACAAAAACAAATTTTAAGATATCCGTATGTTATTAACATAGCCTAATGGTGACAACATTGTTTTCCTTGCAATTAGGGGAACAAAGGCGGACGCTGTGGTGTAGTGGTAAGCAGTGCGCGCTTCCACTCCGCTGCGCCTGAGTTCAAACCCTGTTGAAAGCAACATTGCAAAAAAAATTAGGAAAACGATTGTAAATATATTTTCATAACGGTACTTTCGCTGAAGATTGATCTCTGCACATAGACTAATGCCGTGAACCTCTGCCTGTAATATGCAAGGCAGATTTCCCATGGGAAATGAGACCCTTGTTCTTGGCCCAAATATTCCAGCTTCACTGCCTTCGGCTGTTTTTGAGCCGCCTGTGTACCAAATAAGGAGGCTCCCATCTTTATTTAAATTTATGTCATTCCAGCTTGCCTTATTCCCTAATTCTACTTTGAATTTTCCTTCCAAACTAATGATTCTGCAGATATCATCGCGTGGGAGTTGAGTCAGGGGCAGTTGGGTCTTGAAAGGTTCCATATTTCGAGATGATACCACTTTTCCTCTTCCAAAACCATCCCTGGTGAAATTCATTGGGGATCGTTTCGCTGCCTGTTCTATACTAATGTGCAGTGGCGTGAGCTCGAGAATAACCTCCAATGCTGCTGTTGGACAGGTACACATTGCGCCTGTGATGGACAAACACGCAAGTCGTAGTTTTGTAAGTGAACGCCTCACAGTCGCTAGGTTGGCTCTCGAGCCCCAGGCCACCGCCCCATAGGTTATCATGGGCTTGACTATAATGGTATACATCCACCTGAGAATCCGAGGGCTACAGCCCGCCCCAAGATTTTCCCGCCAGGCGTTTGCATACCATTAGCGCTTTTATAGCTCTGGATGTCGTCACATCAACGTGTTCATTCCATGAGAGTTTAGCGTCGAGCGTGTTGCCCAAGTATCTCACTTCCGAGACGACACCGACTTTCGTGCCATCGAGAGCTATAGTTCGCATTCCCGGTAGGGTTCTTGTGAATGGGATAATCGCTGTTTTTGTTGGGTTAATTTTAAGACCCTTATCCACACACCATTTCTTTGTTATTCTTAAGGCCCTCTGGATTATGTCACAGAGGGTGTTCTCGAACTTTCCTCCTGCTATTATGACGATGTCATCCGCATAGCCTTGGAATCGGAATCCATTATCTGATAGCATTTGCAAGAGTTCATCTACAAATAGGCTCCAAAGGAGGGGTTTTTCGTGGTTTTTATTTGCAAAAACTTATTCCCTATTACAGTCTCTGCTATTCTTGTGCGCAACAGCGCTTCTATCCAACCGCGAATAGGTGCTTGTACTCCTCTTTTCTCTAGTGCCTGCCCTACCGCCTCATGCGAGGTGTTGCCGAAGGCTCCTATGTACAGAGAACGACCTCCCCAGATTCAAACGCACTTTGGATTTTTGTGGTTAGCTGATACAGGGCTGTTTCCGTAGATCGTCCTGCTCTATACGCGTGTTGGCTACTGTGTATTCATTGTGGATTTCATTGTCAATAATTTTCTCCATCGCCTTTAGTACAAAAGAGGTTAAACTTACTTGTCTGAATGATTTAGCTGAGGAGTAGTCCTTTTTGTCTATCTTGGGTATAAATGTTACCCGAGCTCTTCTCCACACTATTGGAATGTAGGCTAGGGCTAGGCTATCCTTCATTACTTCTACTAGATGTGGAGTAACTAGATCTTCTCTCTCATGCAGTAAAGCCGGTTAGATCCCATTCATTCCCGGGGACTTGTATCGGTCAAATGAGCCCATCGCCTATTTGACTTTGGCTCGTGAGAATATGCTCCTCGCAGTGCCCCAATCACCTGGAGTTGGTCTAAATGTTCGATCAGTTCCCTCCGTAATCAGGTTGGATGAGTCCGGAAAATGCACGGAGAGTAGAGCGCGTGCTCGTTCAACTTTGCTGCCGGTGTAAGTGCCGTCCGGCAGCTTGATTGCTAGTTGGGTCTCTATCCTGTCTTTTGCTAGGGCCTTATGAAGTCATGCCGCTACAGGAGTGGATGTAATGTTCTCGCAATAGCTTCTGAAGCTTTCCCTTTTCGCTTTCCTTATCTCCTTATTGTATGAAGCTACGCTGACTGTAAACCTCCCAGCACCCAGTTTTCTTGGCTATATTGAATTGCTTTCGCACGACCTTCCTGAGTGCTGAAAGGTTGCGGGACCACCACGGAGTTCTCGAGTGGTTTTTGGGTCTGGTCTCCCTACAGCTACTATTGAATGCGTCTATCATGGCGCCGTTCAGTTTATTTACTCTATCCTCTAACTCCATACAATCCGCTTTTACGATCTAAATTCTGCAGATTCCCTTCAAGCACAATACAGTATTGCCCCCAGTTTGTTTTCTTGGGGTTTCGTTTGGGTCTTATTTCTTTCGTACCAGCCCCCACCATCCATGCGAGACCAGATTTCCAGACAGGGTTATATCTAGGACTTCTTTGACTAGTAATGAATGTGGGTCTATTACCGACATTACATATATTTAGGTCGTTACTTAGGATATACTCTAGAAGTGACTCACCCCTGCTGTTGGTGTCCGAGCTGCCCCATTCCTCATGGTGCGCATTTGCATCGCAGCCTGTGACAATAATGAGTCTCTTCCGCTCGCAGTGGTTTACGACCTCTGTACCTCCATCGGGGGAATGTTGTTGTTGTCTTTCGGAAAATATGCAGCGGCGAAGATGATATCCGTTTCCTCTCCTGATATGGTGGACAAGGAGCATACCTGGCCTGAAGAAGACCCCGCTATCGGATGCGTCCATCCCTTGAACACCTCATCCATGATGACGTCTTGAAGGGTAGTCAGGTCGTCCGCACCCAGTACCTCCGCAGAGTAGTTCACAGGCAGAACCGCCATTCTGATGCCTTTAAGGGCATCAGAATAGGTGGGGTTCTGCCCTTTCCCGTCCCGCGGTGGCACCGACTCGGAACCAACCTGTTTCTCTCTCGGCCCTGGTGCTGCCGGGTTGTGATGTGGCCGATACCGTTTTGTCATGGGATCTGCCTCAGGTGTTATTTGCCCACTTCTCCGCTTCACAGCGGGCGCGGTTCCGATATCTTCAGTTAACCCGCTTCTTCGTTTTTCAACGGGCGCGGTTTCAGCTATTTTATCACCTCGTGCCTTGTTCGACCTGTCACTTGTTAACCCGCTTCTTCGCTTTTCAGCAGGCGCAGTTCTGCGTTGCTCTTTTCGCGCGGCATCGGGTACCTGGTGTCTTCCATGACCGCCGCTATGTGTATCCCCGCTTCTCCGCCACTTAGCGGGCGCGGTTTCGCGATGGCGCTCGTTTCTTTCTGCTTCTGCTTCTGCTTCTAGCTCAGCCATATGCTCGAGGGCCTTTGTGCGTGCCACCTCCGGCGTTTTGCCCTCTTCTAGATACCTATGGTACCACTTTACTGCTGCACCACTCAGTCCATGCCTTCGGTGGTCGTTAATCGCCCCTGGTTTACCTGACGGTGGTAGTGTCGGTAGTCTACAACGACAATGCTTTTTCCTAGGGCCTTTATTCTCCCGTTCGCTCGACCTGGACCTGGATCGGCGTCTCGACGACTCACGGGATCTGTGCTGCTAGATGGTTGGTCATCAGACATCGCATGTTCGACGTCCTGCGTCAGGATGTCCTCATGCCTTATTTGGTTTGTGTTTTTGTTTTTTATTTTTTATTTTTTTAGTTGTATTCATCTTGTTTTTACGACCACCTGCTCGGCGAGGCAAGCGCAGTGGTCTACATTTCATGCATGGGAACTCAGTCGTCGACCGCGGTAGATCCCTGTGCCGCGGCAAGGCCACAGTTACTCCCCAAGACGGCCCGGTGTTGAGCAGACGCCGTTAGAATGCAGCCGATTGTCCTCGTGGCTGCAAATTGTCCTGGATTAGGAGCGTGGCAGTTCTTGGTCGCTGTTCGTCAGCAGCCCTAACCTGGAGGGAGGGTAGCGCAGGCGGTGCAGGGCGTATGTGTTACCCCAGTCCAGGGAAGGTCTGATGTTGATTCAACTAAGCCCCCGCACCAACGACAAGGTGCCTGCCCTAGCGGAGGAATCGGTGCTCTAACGGGTCACTGCCTTATAGGCAGACCTGCAGAACGACTCGGAGTGCCTTACCATAGATGCTGCAGAAGTTGCAAGGATTATGAGGAGGAGGAGACAGTTCTTCACCTCTGTAAATGCCCGGTATTATCGAGAAGCAGACTGCGCTTTCTGCGGTCTCCTTTCTTTAGTGACCTTGACAAATTGGGAGATTTAAACCCTAGATGCCTAGCGAGTTTCGTCAAGGATTAAAAATGGTTTAGCAAGGGGAGTGAAAACTCTCGCTTATGTGCGCTTCGCTTTATGCGAATGCTGTCAGAATCCTTCAATGATTGAAAATTTCGTTGAATATCAAGTAAATATTCAAAGTGTTGTTCGAATAATATTCAGCCTAATCCTGAGCTTCGCCAGAAAAAAAAATCACCCGGAAAATGTTCATCCGCCCATAGTAAATACACGGAAATAAAAACTGAAAAGTGAACCAGTTCGGGGCAAAATTAAACTCATGATAACGCTGATTATGTTTTTTACCCTCTGTATGCATATACCTATGTATATGTAGTTAAATGAAATTAAATAACAAATTTAATTGTTGAACTGAAACAGTTCCTATATAATAATAATTATATTCCCAGAGAATGGGAGCGCCATCCACTGAGCGAGCGGAGCGCTTCCCATGGAGACTCGTGGAAATTTTCTGGGAGTTATGTCATGACATAACGTCCATGGAAGTTATGTCTGATCTTCGTGGAAATTAAGAGTACAACTCCACAACAAGCTTTTCAGGCATTTGGCGCTTTTCAGGCTTCCAGCTACACAATTCAGCTATTGTTCAATGTCTGGTTAGCACAAATCGGCGGTAGAAGCTCCGGTTAAATACGGCGACTGCTTTATCGATCACATGTTGTATGCATGATGTCGAAAACGTGGATAACGATGTTTAATTGGGAGGCAGCGATAACCAGACATTGAACAACCGGCCCTAAGTCTGAAATGACTTCCACGGGCCCAGTGGAAGTTATGCCAGTTACCCCCGGAAAAAGCCCAGAAAGCGTTCCTCACGATAGAAGAATGGGTAATAGCGAGCGAATACGTTCCACTTTTGCATCGTATGTGTCGTCTTCTTCGTGCCCAAAACAGCTCGGACTTTTTTCCGGGCACAAATGTGCAAAAAGTCAGATTGTCATAACAGTTGTTTGTTTACATCCGAAAGCAAATTGTATAAAACACAAAAATGGAAAATACCACTAAAGTTTCAGAAAAAGTAGGCAGTTGCTAATTTTATTAGCCATATACGATAAATAACCATAAAATCATTAGTGGTATTCACCAAATTGAGTAAGTGGCCTCGCAATCTGGCAAAAGCGTAGATGAGCTCAAGTAACGATTGTTGACAAATCTACATATTAAATATTTTTGTACAAACTCTAATTAAATTTTTTCTAATTTTTGCAATTTAGATTTACATGGCGTTTGCCAGAGAATGAGTTATACTTTTACAACAAAAGTAAGGAAAAAAATTTCAGAATGAAAAAACAAACCGAATATGGTAATAATAACCTGTGTAATTTTGTTGGTGGGTCGGTACGTACATACATATTTATCTCATATAAGTATATGTATAATAACATTTTTTGTTGGTAAATGGTTCTATGCATTTGTTGAATGAGGTCCCCGAGCGCAGCCGAAGGCCGCCTACGCAGAAAGGTGTGCTCTGCAAAAGGTGTTCAGCCCCTCTTCGGCAACACAAAAAGGAGAATTCTACTTAGTAAGGGTTATAATCTCTAAACGCGGCCGAAGCCCGCCTGCGCAGAAAGGTGTTCTCTGCAAAAGCTCTTCAGCCCCTCTTCTTCGGCAACTCAAAAAGGAGAATTCTACTTAGTCAGGTGCTCAGCCCCTCTTCATCGGCAACACAGAAAGGAGCATTATTTTTAGTAAGGGTTATAATCCCTATGCGCGGCCGAAGTGTTCTCTGCAAAAGGGGTTCAGCCCCTCTTCTTCGGCAATACGGAAAGGAGGATTCTACTTAGTAGGGTTATAATCCCGAAGGCCACCTTCGCAGAAAAGTATTCTCTGCAAAAGGTGTTCAACCTATCCTCTTCGGAAACACAAAAAGGAGAATTCTACTCAGTCAGGGTTATATGAACCCAATCCCCCTACTATTTATTTAAAGTTGAAAATTATTTTCTTTTATGCGTATTCTCTTTTGGTCACGCTTGGTTTTTTAGATGTGGCAACACAGTCCTGCTGTCATTTGCAAATATTCTGCATTTACTCTCATCATAAAAATATTTTTTTTTTTCAAAACCAATATAATATAGCTTAAAATTATTGTAACCAA
>NW_023464910.1:0-9739 GCF_013731165.1 Rhagoletis pomonella
ACCTAAAGGTGAAAAGGTGTCAAGTCCATTTTTTATTTATTTTTTTTATTTAGTTTTTGATGCCAGATAATGCCTCTCTCTCTCTCTCCTGAATAATATCAAGAAATGGACTTGGCCCTTTTTCACCATTAGGTAACGATATTTTTATACATACTTCAAAACTAATTTCTTTCAGGCATGTCTTTAGCATTGGTTTGTTTCTTTTTTTCCTTTAAGCCACTCTTACTCGACTTTTTTTCTAAAATTTCGAAGGACAAGTGTTTTATCAAGAGAATGAATGTTGTCTGCTGCCTACTAGATAGTCTTTGAATATATGTATATATATATTTTTTTTTGATGTTTAATGGTTGTTCACTCTATTTGTTATAAAAGAAATTATGTGTTTACTCTACAGAGTACTAAATAGACGAAATTTTGTGTTTACTCGATCGAGGAGTTCAGCTAAGCCGGGGTTTAGTCAACGTCGCTTGCACCGTGTACTTTAAGATCCGACTGTGAATGTCGAACGTTTCCTGAAAAATATAAAAAGCCGGCCGGCCCCTACGTTTGGCAAACATTTCTTTTCCAATTTGCGTTGCAAAATACTCCTTTTTTTCTGATATGGTCTACATCGTGTCTATGTATGTAAAAATAATCTAAAATCTATTAGGATAATAGATAAATAGATAGAATAAAAATAAAGACTCCGTACACTGAGAAAAGCGTCAGCTAAATTGATATATTTCTCTCAACACAACATTTGATAACTATAACTAAATCATGTGTTGAGAAAACATATTTATTTAGTTGACGTAACTAAACTCTTCTCAGTGTTGACGGGTCGGAAGATGACCAACTACATGTAGGTAAGACGTAATTATAGGATGGTTTTCCGGGACATGTCCCGGTTTTAGACTGTTCTTGCAGGTGTCCAGGTACAGCCTTGAAAAGTCCCGGTTTCCCATAAACTTTCTGGTTTTAATGCAAAAAAATTTAGCTTGTTTAATTTTTATCGAATTTCACTACTCCTTTGCAAATGTACAATACAACATCTTCGAATGATAAGAGCTTTTGGTTTGGGTTTATGATTGTGCCGATCTCTTAATAGCAGAAGTTGTTTTCATTTAATTTATTTATGTTCTGTTAATAATGCTGTTAAATTCCTTGTAACTTTGTGCGAGATAATTTTTACGATTTACGATTTTTCCAAAATTTATATTTAAGTCTAACAAATTTGCATTAAAAATCAACCCCTAAAGCTGTTAGCATATTTTTTTCCGATTTTTGATCCCCTGTAATTTTCCGCCTCTACATTCTATAAAAGGGTATGTATAAGCAAATACAACTTGTACTAAGTGGGCGTAGTTTAACTGTTTCGCGCGCCATCAACATCTGCACGAGCGAGACAACGCATTTGAAGCAACAAAATCAGTGTGCGAAAAGCAGACAAAGCAAACGACAGAAGCCATCAATAAATCTGAGTGGTGGTGGTGATTTTGACTTTAACAAAGCAACCGAGCGACAGTGCCTGTAGCTGTGGTGGATTAAGAAAGTGCCGCTACAAAAGCAACCATAAACAAGTAGCCGTTCAACTGAATACGAACAGCGCGTTGAGTGAGGGGAAAAAGTATTTTGGTTGGTAGAGAGCGAGAGAGAGAGGGAGAGAGCTAAAGAATTTATTTCGTGCTTTTTAAAGAATACGGTAAATGAGCGGTTGTGCGCTGCAATGGGGCTGGGAGAGCCAGTGAGGTATGTGTGCCCGTGTGTGTCTGAGGTTTGTGTGGTAAAATAGTTGCATTGGTGTGTGCGTGCGAGAATGCTTCGTGCGGTTTTGTGAAGCTGTTTATTGTTTGTTCGAATGTTAATGCTGATTCCTATGGGAATTAAAGTGACTTGTGGTTTTTGTACATTCATATAAAGTTGTTTTTGGCTCAGCCTTAGCGTGATCGAAAATACACATGTATGAAATGAAGCTATGTGGTGTGATGGAAGCTGGATGTGCTGTACAAATGCTTTTTTGTTGTTGTTTTTATTAGAGATTTACATTGCTCTTATTTCGCTGCTGCGACGTTTTTACTTATACGAATTTATGTATACATTATATTTTATTTATTTATTTTGTGGAAAAAAACATTCGTTTGAGATTCTTTCGCATGAATGTGCCGCAGCTTTTCATAAGCAACAGTTTAAGTAAAAAACGCGAACGATTCGCTAGGCGGGCGCGTGAATAGACGGAAAGTGTAGATTCAAATTTAGCTAAGCGCAATTCTAATGGAAATTAAAATTTTATGTAACCAGAACTGTGTGGGATTGGAGAGCGTTTTTCGGCACAGGAAATGAAATAAATAAAAGGTGCGCTAAAAAAAAGTGTGGCAAAAACAAACAAACATTTAATAAAAAAACGGTAAAAATATTGAGACATTTTTAAAAAAATTAAAAACTAAAAAAGTGCCCAAATGACCACCGGGTGTGCGAAAAAATGAAATTTCCTGCGCGTAGCAACAACAAAAGCTCAATAACTTTAACTGCAGCGCACAGTGTTGGTGCTGGCGGTGGTAGCAGCATGCGCGCTACAAAATATGCTAACGCCCACAAGGACAACAGCTGCAAGGACACGAACAACAAAGAACGTCGTGCGCCCAGCTTGTTGACAAACGCAGTAAAAATGAAAATTACCAAATGCAATGCCACCAAATTGGCTAGCGCTGCGAATGGAAATAAGCCTGCTTCAGCTACAACAACAACAACAGCAGCGGCGGCGGCAACAGTAAGCAACGCAACAACAACAACAACAGCTAGTGCGTTTAACAGTAATAATCTCAGTAGATTGTTGAATGAAAGTCACAGAATACAGTTAACGCCAGGCGCTCAAAACCAGCAAGACGCACAAGGATTGCATTTTGTGAATAGACAACACTATCGACCAACGCCGCAGCCGGGTGAGGGAGTGTGTGGTGAGTACGCGCATAGAGGATCCCACATGTTGAATGCGAATGCAGGCGGCGCAGATGGTGAAAGGCGACGCGCACAAGTGCAACAACAACAACAACCCTCAACGTCTTATTCACGGCAGCAGGATCAGCTATTGGCGGAAGACATGCGTGCTTATGCCACAAGTACAGCAGCAACAGCTACATCCATTGGGCATGAAAATCCAGAGCGACGCAATGCAACAACGCCAATGGCTGACACACCAGCAGGAGGGAGGATGGTGAGCAGCAGTAGCAGCGTTGGTGTGGTAAAAGAGGAAGAGAAGAGTTCACCACAGCCAGTGGCCACAGCGGCGCTGGAAAGGATGACATCCATAGCGACTGAGATGCGCACTGCGCTGCCGCAACAGCAAGCAGTCATGCGAAGTGCTGGGGAGAATTGTGCGCAGCCGAGAGGCACAAGCGCCTATACAACAACACCAACAACGGCTGCTTTGGCATGCACAAATGTGTACTCACACGCGCACTCGCTCGCTCGATCGTCAGCACAAACACCAACACCAACACCAACACAAGCTGAACAGCACGCTTCGTACTCGTCACCTACGTCTTCACAGTTGGCTACCTTGCTTGCATTGCCTGCCACTTTGCCGCCGTCATTGGCGTCGTCGTCGTCTGCGGCAGACGCAGCGGCAGCGGCAGCGTCCAAGTCCACGTCCGTGTCAGTGTCCGTGTCGTCGTTAAGGTCCGCGACACCACAGCTCATATCAGTTGTCAACGAAACATCAAACCAAACGGTGTTACGTACGATCGGTGAAGCCCGAACAGCAACTACAGTAACAACGGCCTTTGAACAAACGCCAAATGCAACAATAACAAAAATACCCACAACGCTTGCAACTAATGCAATTTTCAAAGTGAAATTAGAGAATAGCGAAGACGTCGAAACGGATAATAATCAGCAGCAGCAGAAGGCAAGCACTAGTGACGTCGTTGTTCGAGATAGTGTCGGCAATACGGAACACCAACAACAACAGCCGCTACAACAGTTGGCGTCGCGCGATAAAAATGCCAAAAACGCTGATAAGTGTCGAAATGCGATAACAACGTCTACGGCGATATCAACAACAGCAACATTGCCGCCGGTTGTAGCAACAAATGTCGCGCAAATATCGGTTATCAATAGCAACAATAAGAACAACAACAACAATAATAACAATAGCAAATTGTGTGTTAGTGTAAACAGTACAAATCCAAGTGATATCAAAAATGCAAAAATTAGTGATGAACCACAACAAAAACAACAACACGAACAAGAGCAAGAACAAGAAGAAGTCTCAAGGGCAGTTGTAGAGCAGCAGCAACAACAACAAAGTGATTTGCTGCCACTAAACTATCGCGGTGTCAACAATTCAGTGATTATAGCTAATTTTAATAGCAACATCAGCAACAACAATAATAACAATAACACTAACAACAGCACAGCATCCAACGCGGCGCACTACGAGCAAGAAGAGGAGCGAGCGACCACAGCGCAAGAGCAACAGCTGTTGCAGGACGAGCAGCAGCAACAGCAACAGCATCAGGAGCAGCAGCATTATTTGCGCTACACGCAGCAATTACCGCAGGACAGCATCGACGAACAACAGCAGCAGCAGCAACAACAATTGTTGCATCTAACCTCGAATATACTCAACGGCACTGATCCCAACTTAAATTTGGCCGCTGCCGCTGTCGATTTGCAACAACAGCACCAACACCAACAACAACAACATCAACATTGGCTATCCGCCTACAATAGTTGTGCCTACGATCTCTCACGTCATCATCATCAGCAACAGCTGCAACAGCAGCAACAGCACCACCACCAGCAACATTTACTGCAATTGGAGCAACAGCATCAGCAACAACAACAGCAGCAGCAGCACACCAAAGAGTTGCTCGAAAAATCCGATTTGATTGCCTTACATCCATCACATTTACTCTTCTCGCCACATCTCACCTCACCAGCATCGCCTTACGTACACTCCACATCGCCGCATCATTTGCATCCACATACGCACGCACACGCAGTACATCATACACAATTCATTGACGACAACATGCGTAACAATTTCAGTTTGTACACACCTTATGGTGGCCATCCACACCATGAACATTTGCAACATCACGCCACCAGCACTGGCGCTGCGCCCAGCAGCATTGATGAGGTTATACAGGATACGCTGAAGGATGAGTGTATGGAGGATCATCATGGCGTGAGCTATTGCACATTGACCACAGTGCCCGATTTGAAGGATGCCTATCATCATCAGCATATGTTGGCCGATCAACAGGTGCTGACGCCCACCCAACTGCATCAGCTGCATGTGGCTACACAACATCACAACAATTCGGTTAGTTCGGGTGGTGGTTCACCGTCGCCTACATCACTATCGCATGGCGGTGTGCCAGGAGATGGCGCCAGTTTTACACAGCTGACGAATGCGACCACCTATCGGGATGTTTATGGTAGCTTTCCTTCGGATCATACAGTCATGTCGCTATTTCCGTCCTCGCTGAGTCCGGTTCTATCGAGGTGAGTGAAAGTATATATTTGTTGTTTTTTTTTTTTAACTTATTTATGTAAAAATTTTTGGCGTATGAAAAAAAGGTTTTCAATAGAATTTTATGTGAATCTTACTCTTTAGAGAATTCAAATGGTTCCTATCTAAAAAAAAAAGAAACAGATTAAGAGAAAGGAAAGTGAAAGATATATGTATTATCCAAAATGAAAAAGTAAATACTTCTACCCAGAGCAATTATTCCCTTTATTGACGAAATTGTTTCGCACTTACAGTGCTTCCAGATTTTTTTTTTCAAAAAACTGTAAATTTCTTTAATAACTGTTTCGTTCGACTAAGAAACTATAACATTCAAAAATTAAGAGAGTTTTTAAAAAAATTAAGGTGTTTTAATTTTATTAAATATTAATAACAAAAAACGATTCATTTAAAATAAAATAACATAAAGCGTTTAAATTATACTTAAATGAACAAAAATAGACGTTAAAAAATGGTTTGCTACTTTCTTTAAGCATTTGATTCCATGCCTCAAATTTAGTACCTCCTGAAGTTTTTTTTTAAGAAAGCTTTAGAGATTAAAGTACCACAGAGTTCTGGAATTTCTACTTTATTTCTTATTTTATTCAAATTGATTTAGAAAAATATTCATTCCACATTTGCTGTAGCGACTGCAATGCAAAGGACAGCTAAAGCCCTTTGTTTTAAATAAGGAAACGCTGCTCGTTCATCGTCCCCTAAGCTTGTCGAAAAACTGTAGTATATGGTTAAAATTGTGATTCTGCCAATATTGCACACTTTTCTTCTAAAAACACAAAAACTGGCGACTCGAAGTTTTATCATTAGATGTGATCAAGTCGAGAACAGTTTGGATTAGATTAACCGCCCCCATAATTTTTCAGTCTCTCCATGCCTACCATTGATTTTTAGCCAAACATCAAATATCAGTTTTCGTTTGTGGCTTCGACTTCTCTTGCATTGACGAAAACATTTTTAACTAGGTAGAAGCTGGTCTATAACTTAAGTGCAGCTGGATACCCCTTAAGGCTTCTAACGTCCTACTTCTAGACTTTTTTCCACTACGTACTTTTGTTTCTAGTTCTCCGTGGTCTTCTTTTTACGCGGTTTTTTCCAACATCTTCCATTTACTTTTTTCAATATTTAATGGACGATATTTCCTTTGCTTCGGTAATTGTTCGAGAGTGTAACTTTTTTATGCGTTGTTTTAAATAAGTTTTCTAAAGACCCAACTAACCGAGTAAAAAAGGATCAAGTGTAGCCATGAGTATTCTAAATACATAAGTTGGCTTTGAATACCAAGCCACATTTTCTGAGGGAGAATTGAAGTTAAGCCACGATACATTTCGCATAAAGTCCAGATCCGCGACCAGTGTGGATTTTGGGGGCTTCATTAAGGATTCTCCTATATGACAGACACTGACTGACGTTTAGATTTCTGATCGTATTTTAAGGCTTTCGAAGACTTTTTGTTCAACGCGAGAATCCTACAGAAGTTTGTTTGTATCTAAGAAATCGAAATACATATGCAGTGACTCCTCTTAGTGTAGAGGGAACGAGGCCGTCCAACCTCTCCCTTCTATTTAGTGAAAGGGACAACAATAGTTCTATCGGACAGAGGGGTGCTTCCCCTAAAATGCTAGCTTAGTAGTTTGAAGCTCCCCTCTATATATACCTACCTTTATTTGCTTTCAAATGCTCAGATTTTGGAGAGAAATCGGCTGAGGCATGTCTGTTCGTCAGTCTGTTTGTTGAGGTATCTCAACAATAGGATAATATGATGAGGTGTGCACTGCGACTTAATTATATATTGTGTCCTCCGCTCTTCCCTCTAAGTCTGAAGTGGTATGTAAGGAATCCTCCGAGGAAGGGCTCGGGACCAACTGGAGTTATAGCTGCCCTCTTCGTTCCAAAAATCGGGATATTTCTAAAGCGTCGAATCCGAATGTTAATCAAGATTTTAAAAATTTTAATCAGTGTTTCTAGTATTGTTTTGGGTAGCCCATTAAATTTTAGTATAATAAAGTGCAAGTTTGAAGTGACTTGTACTTACCGTTGATTTCTGCCAATTTTTTGTTCGCGCATTTTCTTCTATACAAAGTATGTTCAACAAATTTTTTGTACTTGTTGTGTATGTAAGTTCTAGCTACTTTAAATTTGCTGTTTAAATTGAATGGGCTACAAAACTGCATACTCAGAATATTTCTAAGAAATTTAACTAAAAAGCTCAAAATTTTGCTGAATCTTTTTTTTGCTAATTTTTGAACAAAGTTTGAATTTTTGACTTACATTTGTTAGACAACGTGCTACACTATAAAAAATAAATAAAGAAACATTAAATAATCGAAAAGAATGCTAAAATGTCTCCTCCCTATTTATATTTCCGCCACTTTATCTATAGCTTATATTTTTCATATCCATGCTTTTATTGAGGGAATTAATAAATTTTTTGAATTTCACTAAATTCAAGTTAGAATCTTTTCTTACAAAAAAAAAAGGCTTAACAAATAATTCTAAAAACCTTCAAAAAAATTTGGACAAGAATAATAAACTGCAATAAATCGAGAGCCCCAGTTTGACAGAACAAAGCATAAAGGTTATAGTAAATAGGGATGCTGGCTATGTTTATGGTTCCCTTATATGTATTCTATGTCCTTTGTTATAACGAAAGTGTTGCCACGTTTGTACGAAAAATTGTTTTTTGGGCCAGACTACAGGGAGATTCTTATCAAATTAATAAAGAAAACACTGAAAATCGGGACTTAATCGGTACAAATATGAAAAATCGGAACACGTATACGTCCCGACTTTTAAAAAAATATTCAGCGGGACAATTTTCTCAAAATCAGTGCTGTCCTGCCAAAATCGGTGCGAATGGTCACCGTAGGTATAAACACGTGACGCGAAGTGAAAATAGGCTGGTTTTCTTTAAACAGCCCGTTTGAAGTTTGAATTATTATTCGGTTAATTTCCATTCCATTTCAGTCAATCGCGTAAATTAGTTATTAAAGAAATATCGAAAGATAACAGCGTTATAAAGCAAGAAATTGCAAATTATTGGTAATTGGACGCAGACCACGCATGCATGGAAAGTGTAACATCATTTTTGAAAAAATGCAAATTGCTATAAAAAATTAAGAAAATGTACCTCAAATTAAAATTTTAAATTAGATGTTTAAAAGAAGAAAAAAAAATTTGCTAAATTAAAAAAAAAAAAACATGTCACGGCTCACTTTATGTGAAATGGATGTATGTATGTCAGTAACATCTATATCGACTTCCTCCAAACTTGGAACATACGTTTATATTTTATATGGTGATTTTTTTTTTAATGGAAAATAACTACTACCATATAACGGCAATGCATAGAAAAACGAAAATAAATATAAATTTTTTAAGCCGGGTGTAAGAAGTTCGGCTTCGCCCACGCTTATATTAGTTTTATTCTAATTTTTTTATGACAGACATTTTTTTCCTCTTTTTGTTTAAATGTTGTGTTTTCCCCCAACGTATTTTATTGGTTTCGCTACAGAATAAAAAAAAAAAATTCTATAGAAGATTCATTTGGTTTTCGAATTTTTAAAACGCAGTTTACAAAAACCAAAAAAACTAGAGAATAACAACTTTTAACCAGATAACCTGATAACCAGGTAGATGTGAATACCCCAAAAGTTTTCCATTTTAAATATTTTTCTTTAATTCTCTGCTAAATTGTGGCAAGTTTCAAACTAAATGCGGAATTAATAAGAATTGTAGCAAATTTTCATAAAAATTTCAAAATCTTTAATAAGAATTTTCTTCCATACATATAACGAGCGATCGATTTTTTACATGGAAGATAATGCGGAATACCGTCAGCAAAAAAAATATCAAAAATCAATGATAATTTTAAGCCATTTCAAACTTGTATGTTATATAAAAGTTCACACACGATTTTTTTTATTCTTATTAAAAAGTTCGAAATTTTGATTAAAATTTGCGGAGTTTTTTCAAATATTGCAAAAAGTTTAAAACTTGGTTTTATATGGTGTTTGTTAATATATACGCCACATTTAGCATGAATAACATTGTAAATATAAAAGAAAAAATCACCGTATACTCAATTTTGTGACTAACTCTATCTATCTAAGTAGAATATAATAAAATCTATGGATTTTCTAACTTAAATATTTTTTAATTACCTAGTCAGTAATTTCAGGCAAAGTTGAAAATTCGCGCAACCAGCAGCAGTTTTACTAGCAGACAGACAAA
>NW_023464911.1:0-9738 GCF_013731165.1 Rhagoletis pomonella
CCATGTCCACAGACAACGGAGTTATCTTCCTCAAAAGAACATATATCAAAGTCTGCTTCTAATAATAACGACCCTGCAGTATCTTCCCCGTCCCCCGTTGAAGTTGTGGCACCGCCATCCAATCTTCCAACGCTTACTCTACCCTCAACTAGTAACTCAGTTACTCAACCCCGTCCGCCGGTAATCGAGTCTGATACTAGGAGACTGGTTGTGGTTCCCCCAAAGAAGTCTATATTTGTATCTAGATTTTCGAGGGATACTTCCGAGGACGATATAAAGTTTTACATCTCGTCCAAAGTTAAAACTGTCAACTTAAGTATCAGAAAATTTAATTTTAAATATGAAAGAAATATTTCTTCATTTAAAATATACGTAAATTTAGGAAATTTTGACATGCTGCTTAGTAGTTCTTTTTGGCCCTTCGGAGCTTTCGTTCGTGAATTTAAGTATAGGCCCAACAAAAATAATAATTTAGCAAATATTCCCCGTCAGAATACAGAACCAAAAAACTGATTACTAAATCTGCTTTAAGTATTTATTATCAAAACGTAACGAATTTATATCTTAATGGCCTTGAATGAAATTATAATATAATTTCTTTGACTGAAACTTGGCTCAAACCTCACACTTTTAATTCAGAGATTCTTTCAAATAATTATCATATCTACAGAAAAGATCGGGAGGACAGAGTCGGCGGTGGCGTACTCTTTGCCGTAGACTCTTCAATACCATCTGAAGAAGTTAGTCTTCCACACATTGAATGCATTCGTGTTCAGGTTGGAAGCTCTATGCTATATTCCTCCCCGATCTGACTTATCAGTGTATTCACAACATGTATCTTTACTGAAATCAATTAATTCAATGATTAAACCCTCTGATTCATTGGTTGTGTTGGGTGACTTTAATTTACCAAATGTATCATGGAACATCATTGACAATGATATTGTACCTTTCTCGTCTAACGCGTGCAACAACGTATTTTTAGAGGAGATGGCAGAACTCTGCCTGAATCAAGTTAATGTACTTCGCAATAAGTTTGGCAAAGTATTAGATCTTGTTTATGTTGATGATGCATCTAAGTCGGCTGTAAATAAATGTGACCCACTAGTTTTGCCCGAAGATGTCTACCACCCTGCTATTGAGATATCTTACGAAATTATAAACGATGGTCAAAATTGCGATGTCCAAACATACGAACCAAATATTCGCTTTGATTTTTCGAAAGCCAACTTTAAAAAACTGAATAAAGAATTGTCTAAATTGTCGTGGCCTATATACAAAGAAAAAGTTGAGCACAGCGTTGCACATTTTAATTGTACTGTACATAGATTATTTGAAAAGTATGTGCCTCAACGCATGTGTGTTACTGAAGAACAAACACAGTTATGGTTCACTAAAGAACTGAGAAACTTGAAAAACAGAAAGTCACGTTATTTTAGATTACACAAAAAAACCGGCTTACACTCATACTATGTAAAATACTCACTTTTGCGTCACAAGTTCTTTGAATTAAACAAAAAGTGTTATAAAGATTACTTGTGTAAAATCAAACGACGTATAATACATAACCCCAAATCATTTTATGATTTCGTAAACTCCAAGCGAAATGTACGGGGGTTTCCTTCCGCCATGAAGTATCAAAATACCGTCTCTGGTGATAATCAAACAATTTCTAACATGTTCGCTCAGTTTTTTAAATCCAATTATTCCACTAACTACCAAGCATCCTTTTAAACTAAGTCCAATTAACTCAATACATAACCCTATAATATCTCCCGATGATGTTTTAGTTTACCTGAAGTCCTTAAAGCAGTCTTTTAGTTATGGTCCTGACCAGATCCCCACTGGTTTTCTTAGAAATTGTGCTGATTATCTCTATGAGCCGTTAACAGCCTTATTTAATTTGTCTCTTAAAGAGGGCGTTTTTACAACTGTATGGAAGGAATCGTTCATAACCCCCTTACATAAAAGCGGTAGCAGGTCTTCAGTGGAGAACTACCGGGGCATAGCTAAGCTTTCTGCAATTCCTAAATTATTTGAAGCAATTATAACAAATCGGTTGACGCATTCTATCACTTCAAGCATTTCATACAGTCAACATGGATTTTGCAAGGGTAAATCAACTTCTACAAATTTACCTGAATTAACATCCTATATCTCCAAAGCATTTAGTGAGAGCAAAACTGTTGATGTTATATATACTGATTTCAGTAAAGCATTTGAAAAAGTGTGCCACTCGTTGCTCATCTATAAACTTGATCTTCTTGGTCTTCCACCTAATTTTCTACGTTGGATCTCTTCATACCTCTATGATAGATCACAAAGGGTATTGTTTAAAAATACTATCTCTGACGTCATTGATGTTACTTCAGGAGTCCCTCAGGGTAGCCACCTAGGCCCGATTCTGTTCTTGCTTTTTATAAACGATATTTCTACAGATATAAAATTCTCCAAAATTTTAATGTATGCAGATGATGTAAAGCTTTATAAATCGTACGTTTCAATTGAAGAAAGGTCTTTGCTACAATCAGACTTAAACAGCATGGCTTACTGGTGTAAAGTAAATCTTATGCCTCTAAATCTTAAGAAATGTAAATTAATGTGCTTCTCGCGAAGAGCTGTTCTGCCAGTTTCTTATATAATAGGTAACCATAACCTGGAACAGGTATACAATTTTGTGGACCTTGGTATCACAATGGATCCTAAGCTTAATTTTAATCTTCACATTAATGTGACAGTCAACAAGGCTAAAGGTGTACTTGCATTTGTGAAACGATGGTCAAAAGAATTTAGTGACCCGTATATCACTAAAACCCTGTTTACAACATTAGTTAGGCCGATTCTGGAATACGGCTCGGTGGTTTGGAATCCAAGGTATCAAATTTACTCAGACAAGATAGAATCAATTCAAAAACAATTCCTGCTTTTTGCTTTAAGAAATTTCCGATGGGATTCTCAATATAGTCTTCCACCTTATACGAGTCGCTTAAAACTTATTAACCTTCCTACACTTGCCAGTCGCAGGGAAATGCTTGGTATAATTTTTATGGTTAAATTACTGACAGGCTCAATTTCAAGTCCGTCTCTTCTGGCTGATGTAAGCTTTAATGTTCCGTCACGCGTATCAAGACACTTTTGTCCCATATTTCTGAAAGCTTGTAAAACCAATTTTGAATTGCACGACCCACTCCGTTGCTTATGCCAGGATTTTAACTCTCATTCCAGCACGTTTGATATATCAGATCTGCTTTTCAGCATTAAGAAAGCGATACTCTCCTCTCTCAATAAGTGAATTATTGACATAAATACATAAAATCAGCTGATGAATTTAGTTCTGTAGCTGAACAGTTTTAGATCTCGACAGTTAACAAACTCCTGCCTATCGTGACTCGGCACAAAAATTTAAAATATTGGTTCCGTACGTCATGCGGATTGCGCCCCTCGTGCGGATGGGCGGGAATGGAGGGTAAAAACCGTTGGGATATTATTATTATTATTTACATTTAAATTGCATTGTCATCGTGATTGGAACTATGCTGAAAATTTCAATTCTCTATCTTGTCGGGAAGTCAGTTTAAAATCGATTGGAAATTTCCGCGATTTGCGCGGGATGACCAAGTTAAATAAGAGCTTATAAAAATCAGTTAATTTTTAAGCCTATTTTTTATTATTAACAATATTACAACCAAATAACAGCGCAATAATTTAACAAATAATAACTAATAGACTTTTAAATACAATATAGTATTATCAGTATGAAAATTCATTACTTTAAAACAAATCAAAGGTATTACGTCCATATGTATGTACAGCTGTGCTCAGGAAAAGAGTAGTAAAATGTATTGATAGGTTTTGAAAATTTGTTATTTCCTTACTTAATTTAAATTTTTTATAAAAATATAGTTAATTCTATAACAAAAGACATGTGAGTTGAAGTCTCAAACTTTCTATAATATTTATAAAAATTTAGAAAATTAAAAAAAAAGTTTTAGCCTATTCAGTTTCAGTAGAAGACGAGCTCGAGCCAGAATCTGTTTGCATATTTTAAGCTACAAATTTAAAACATATTTAGATGGTGTGCTTATTAAATACAACATTCACATTAAAATGTTGACTAAAAGGTATATTACCGTATTATCGCTAAACGAATTTTCGAGTACGAATGAAATTTAATAGTGTTAAATGTCAAAAATCAAAGTAAAGCTACATATATCATATCCAAGAGTTTGTAGTTTGCACCTTTTCCAAATATTTAGAACTTACATTGCACCGTAGCAGTAGTCGTCTTAAGTTTGAAATACTGACAGCCGATTTCTCAGTGGATGTTTAATTATAATCAAAAGATTATCTCTTATCTTATCATCTTCTCAGTGTACTTAATATATGATTAACTCAGCACCACCTTTCATAAGATTTATTAATGGCGAAACCAGCTTTTCCTGGAAATCCTGTAAAACCTGCAAAACGTGAAGTTGGGTTGGGTTGAATCCAAACAGTTTGTTATTTTGCGAAATCCTAGGAAACGAAGCAATTGCAAGCCGACACCTTTTTAATAATGGTTTTAATTTAATTAATGCTTTCAATCTGCTCACACCATTGTTTTAAACATGAAATCCTCAAGTAAATGTCAATTACACCAACTTATAAAAGTATTTATTAAATGTAAAAATCAGTACAAAATCACTACAAACTCAAAAAATCAGTAGATTTCGGGCTCTTAAAAATCAGTACAATAGAAAAAAATCAGCACATGTACTCAGTGGCGGATTTATCGTAAAGGCAACATAGGCTGAAGCCTAGGGCGGCAGAATTAAGGGGCGGCAAAATTTAAGACAGCTAAATTAAAAGAAAAAAATTTATTTGGATTCAGCTGCACTTGAAATTGTGTTTGTGTCTGTAAAATATTATTAATGATTCATCTCATTCAATACAATTCAAAATTAGAATTACGCTGCGAATTTTTCCTTAGTATAGCAGTCGTTGAAATTTCCATTTAACTTTCATTCACGCGGCTTAGAAACCTGACGGCGCGCCTGCGCGTGACGCAAAGAAACAGCCGACACGCTGCCCCGAGAACGAGAATCATCTAAAAGGTTACCACACTTGACAACACTGCCGAAAAACGAGCGTGCATTTTCGAGAAAATTCTTGATTCCAAGCCCACCAGTTTTTCATAAGTGTATCATAACGTGAATAATCTGAAGGTCAGCTTCGCGTGAAAAACTATCTCAGATCTTCATTGAGCGAAAACAAACTGAATGCTCTTGCGTTGCTGACTATAGAGTCAGATTTGTTTCTATCTATCGATTGTGAAGATATTATCCGCGAATTCGCAGCTGAAAAATCAAGACGTAAAGAACTGTGAAAAAGAAGTGTTTGAAAGAGGGTTTTTGTTGAATACCTTATCCATGCTGATGTCGAATTTGTTAATTCCGTTATGTATTTCATTATTAACGAACTATATTGTAATAAAGCACTGACAATAACAATCATATTTGATATATATATATATTTTTTTTTCGTGAAAAAAGGGCGGCAAGTTATGAATTGCCTAGGGGCGGCAAATATTTAAATCCGCCACTGCATGTACTGATTAAATCGTATGCATAACCACACAACGTCGCGCAAGTGAAGACGTGTTTTTTCACAGCTCCGCTACCTTTGATTTATTTTCAAGTGCGCGATGTCTCTATGTGCTAATTGTGGCTCGCAGTGTGCCGCTAGTGACTTTGTATCTTGTGGACTTTGCTCGCTTAGATTTCATATAAAGTGTACTAAATTAAGCCCAAGCTATCTAAGACTTATCAATTCAAGTAAGAATGTGATTTTTAGATGTGACGCTTGCAGTTGTATTTCGTTCCCATCGTGTATTGCTAGGCTTGAAAATGCGTTGTGCTCCTTAAAGGAGATTTATACGACTTTTGATGGACATACAAATAAAAACATAGCTAAAAATCTACATCCACATAGTGCATCCAATAACAATGTTGCTAGCAACAATGCAGCTAGTAATATTGTGGTGGATAATAACAATTTAATAATTACACGTTCGAAAGCTAAGGTGGCTGACCTCAGTAAGTTGCCCTTGAACGTTAATTCTACGCCTTGCACTCCTATTGCTCATGAACGAAAGACACAAGATCACGCGGGAAGGAAAGAACGAAAAAAGTTATTTTCTAGCTGCCGAAATCTCGACGCCATCTTTGTTGTAAGAAGTAAACAACGAAGAGAACGGAGAAAACCGCGAAATTGTTGAACGCATGAAAAATCATTTTTATTATGCAAATTCTTTTAAAAATCATGCCGTTGTGTTAAATTATTCTTTATCTTATGTGTACACACGTTGTCACAAGCGAAAATGAAGAAAATTGCAGTAAAAAGCAAGGAATGAAACCGATTCAAAATAACGTTCCGGTTTGGGTTTCGGTTTTGCCAAGTGTTTCGGTTTCGGTTTTGGTTTCGTTCTTCAAAATTTATTTCGGTTTTGGTTTCGGTTTCGTTCCGGTTTCGGTTTTTCACAGAAATTTTGTTGATATTATTTAAATCACAATGTCTTAAACGTTGAGGAAAGAAAATCGAAAATTACAGTTCAGTGATAATATCAACACTAGGTTCTTTCCCTAACAATCCGGACCGGATTTGGTAATTAGAGAATAAGAGAAACATTTTCTTTCAAAAATGGAACGAAGTTCAGAAGTACGGAAACGCAAAACCCCCATTTCGTGCCCACAAGTCGAGAAACAGCTGATTCACGTTGTTCTTGTTTTTGTCACTTATACCATGTTCTGACCGACATCGGAAACATGTTTTCGTTGCTAAAACTTTTTTTTTCGATTATTTATCGAAGTGGAAGTCATATTTTATCATCTTTAATACGCCATTTCGGATTTATTGTTAATTGCCTGGCCAAAGCAAAATAAGAATGAAAGTTAAAGGTTGTAAATGAAAAGAAAATGAAGGAAAAATGTTTTGGTTGTCGGTCAGAACATGGTATTAAATGCAAACACTTGGAAATTGAATTTTGGTTTCACAAATTTGATTTTAAGTACATAGATTGAAAATACATCAACAGGCCATTCACTTTTCCTTAAAAGCACCAAGTAAATGCAGGCAACATGTAAACACAATACAGCTGATATGCACTTCGACACTTTATCCATTTTTACTCGGAGAAAATTTCGGGCAGGAAGAAGAATACACTTACGATCGAATACGCTCGAATTTTCGCTCTCTATTACCCATTTTGTTGAGTACAGGCATGATTTCTGGGCTATTTTGGGCACACGCGGGATCTCGCATTGCGTACGGGAAAGAAGCTACTTAAATATAATTAATCGATTATCGATTCACAACAACAAAGTCATCAGCAGATTTTTGCGAAAAGTTACCTTGCCATACTTATTTACTACTTAACAAGAATTTTAGCAAAATGTTGCTGATTTTGGTTAAATAAATCATTTATTTCTAAGAAATTTTTATTTATTATTTTTGTAAATTTCTGGAAACCGATTGAAACCTGTGATTGAAATGGTTTCGGTATCGTTCCTTTTCAGGTCAAGATAACGGTTACGGTTTCGGTTCCGGTTTTGAAAAACGAAACGGTTTTAAACGGTTACGGTTTCGGTTTGGGTTTCGGTTTCATTCATTGGTAAAAAGCCAACACCAAATTGTAAACAACGAAGAAATGTAAACAAACGGCTAATGTCAAAATCGTTCAACTTTTTTCCTTAATGCGATTCTAACGGGCTACTCTCCTGCCCGCGTGATCTTGTCTTTTTGGTTCATGCCTATTGCTGCTGATATTAGTGCACGATCCAGAAAATAAAGGTCGCGCCATTCGCGGACCGCTAACCCTCTCATCGTCGATTTGACAGCATCCACCCAATCGCTGACGTCATAAAATACTTTTGTTTACATTCACTGTTGCCAACTTGATGCTTTTCGCACCAAATTTAGTGGGTATTCAAAATGCGAACATTTTTGACTTTGGTGCTTGGTGCATTTTTGGTGCTTTTGTTTTTAGTTTGAAGACACCAAATTATAAAATCTTAAAAAAATGGAAGTAAAATTTATAGCAATCATAAGCGTGGTAAGCAACTTCACAAAAATTTAAATAAAATCATGGCACAATCATAAGCGACAACAAAATATGTGGCAGCACCTTCAATAAAGCCAGAAGAAATCAACCATCGTGCAAGAAACATTGATTTTTATTAATTTGAATCGGCATCCTTACAATATAATTATGTATGCATATAAAGTCCATAAAATGCACCAATAAATATTTGGTGCTTTTTCAAATTCAAAACTTGGCAATACTACCTTTCGTTCGATGCTTCCACTTTTTCTTGTCGAGTTCGTCTTGCTCTCTCATTCTGGTATTTATTGACGTCACGGCGAGTTACTCTCAGCTCGATTGGCGCAATCTTGTATTCTATCATTCTTGATATTAGTGCTAATGCAGTGAATGCTAATACTCCCAAGGCGGATAATGGTGTTACTGGTGTTGTTGCTGCAGACTCTCAACCATCTAACAATCGCTCTCCCGCTGTGCGCTCTTTAAACAAAGACGAATCGCATCTTCTCTGTGCTAATGCTTTGGCTGCCGATAACGCACCCGCTGATGTTATTCATTTCGCTGGTGGTGGTGAGGAGTGCTCTGCATCTGCCGAGGCGGCAGTTAATTCTGAAATCACTTTTGACGGCGTTTTCTCTTCTGCTTCGAATGCTTCCCTACCATCCTCTCTTAATGAAAACGGTGGCTTGAATAACAATGTTGGTTGGACACATGGTGAAATGAACTGAAGGTGGCGCATTCCCGAAACCGCTACTTTGGTTTTGCCGACTTTGACATTTATGGCAATACGTAAACAAACTTTTTGTTTAGAAACAAGTGCAAACGTATTGCAAACGTATTGTGTACTTTCAAGCGAAAAATCGAAGTAATTCGCGCGTTCTGAAGTAAAAAACGTTTTATTTGTAATAAAAACTGTATAAAAATGTCGTGTCGTGTGTTGAATTGCAGCAGTCGTAGGGGTAAAGCCCCCAAATGCAGTTTTTTTTTGTTTCTCCGCGACGACGCCTTGGCCAGAAAGTGGGTAGAGTTCTGCCGGCAGGAGAAGCCATACACTTTAGACACCAGCGTAATATGCATGAAGCACTTTACGGACAAGTTTTAAACACGACATGTTAAGTTGAAAACGTTGAAATACCACAATGTACAAATTAAAATCGAAGGTAAGCAAGCATCGACCACTTTCTGCAGGAAAACACGCGCTGCGACAAGATATTATCACTTTTTTGGCACCTGCAATACAAACACAAAAATTCTAAATAGCTAATTAATAAGACCTATTCTTTTGAACACATTTCAAGAGTGTTTTTTTTTTGTTAACGTAGTGCTTAATTTGCTATATTCAAAGATGGCTTGAGAAATTGGTGAATCGAGAAGAAAACACGTTTTCTCCAGAGAACGTATATTTATAGAGAAGGTCCAAGAACTGTGAATGCCACATTTTTCGAGCCAACTAAACTGGCGAAGCGCATTTTAAGAGCGACAAATATTTGGAATACTTAACAGCGAAAGCAAAATACAAAGCAGAAAAGAAGAATGTTAACAGAGCTAAATCTCACGAGAGTATTTGCAATGTTAATTAAATATGAATACTGATAATTTTTGTGATATTTTGGGAAAATTTTCAAATAGAAAACCCAAGTAAAAAAAATTAAATTTTTTTT
>NW_023464912.1:0-7931 GCF_013731165.1 Rhagoletis pomonella
ACAACACAACACAACACAACACAACACAACACAACACAACACAACACGACACGACACGACACGACACAACACAACGCAACACAACATAATATAACATAACATAACATACCATATAAGCACGCGACATAACATGATATAACATAACATGACCTAGCTTGACATAACACGACATAACGTAACATGACGTAACATAACATAAGATAACAAAACATTACATAACATAAGATAACAACACAACATAACAAACTGCAAAATGAAAAGACCGGGGCAGCCAGGAGATTTAGGTAGATAGGTAGATGTGGCTGGCACTGCTAAGCAGGGACACACATAGGCCACGAAATGAAGTCCCGTTGTGATACTAGGGGATTTTATTTTGAGTAATTTTCCCCAGAGCTCTAAAAAATGAGCAGTCCAGTGGGCTTCGTCTTGACCTGCGGCCTTTGCCGGAGCCACAGCCACTAAATTTAAACGTAGAATACGCGATATTATTAAGAGCACATTCAAGTTAAAAATTGTACATGAAATGCTCGTTTGGATTTTCAAGAGCTACCCACCTTTTAAAAATTCCTTATTAAATAAATTTTAATCAGGTGGTAGTCCTCTTTAATATTCTTAAAATATAAGCTATATATTTCCTAATATTCCTTCGTTTGACGCCCATATTTAAATGTTTCTTACAGTAACTTATACATAATTTAAATAAATTCAGCTTTTTCAACACATGACGACACTGCTAAATATATATTTTTCAAACTAAAACCTTATTAAACCTTTTTCGTGTGACACGCATATTCTTATACATACTTAAACCATCAAATTCCCCTTATTTAATTTGCATTTAAATTTCAAAACCGGTGGCAACCCTCATACGTGTAGCTAAGAAATAAAATATCTTCAAAGCAATTTTGATTAATATGTATACTGAAGGGATTTGCTCAACCTATTACATAACTTTGTAAACAGGTGGTAACTCTCTTAAGAATATTTTCAAACTACAACCTCACTAATTTGCGCTCATATCGGTATACATATGTATTTAGTTTTTCTAATTGCCTCAATTTAAGTTGAACTTGATTTTGTAAACGGGTGGTAACGCTCCTACATGCTATTTGGAAATAAAGTTTTTTAGGGCCCCATTTTGATTGATATCCATATTGTAGTAATTCATGTAACCTATTGTATACATTGAATTTAACTTTTTAAACTGCTGGCAACCCTGCTAAAAATAGTTTCAAACTAAAACCTTTTTAATCTTTTTTTTATTTGGCACCCATATTGTGATACATATTTAAACTATCTAATTTTCTGAATTCAAGTTCAATTTAGTTTATAAAATAGATGGCCGATTTCCGAAATGTAGTTTGGAAATAAGTATTGAAGTAATTTATATAACCTGTTGCATATTTTATATGTAACTTTCTAAATAGGTGGCAACCCTACTAGATATAATTAAGAAGCAAACACTTTTCAAAACAACTTCGACCGATAAAATTTTTATTTTTTATTTTTTGAAAAAATAAAACGTTATTGCTCATCTACAGATCTAGCCCTTTAATTTAATACCTCCTTTTTAAAATCGAACGAAACCTAAGCTAGAGCACTTTAAAGACTCAAAATGGACCCCAAAATAAGCCAAAATCAACCAATACCAATGCACAATATTGATTGTTTTTTCTACTTGGAAAGGCCGCATTTTGCATTCAAATCGCTACAAAGTACAACTAAATGCAATATTTGAGTAAGGAATCCATATCGAAACACTGAAACTGACACTCCTGTTAAGACTTTAATCATTGTAAGCCGTTACATAAAATTTTGGCCATCGTACTGGACCGATTGTGGAGGAACACCCGACATATGTATTTGTTACAGACAGAAGAACAAAGTAATTCCGTTTGATAATTTTGGGTTTCTCATAAAAGTTTTTCTTACGCTTTTTGAAAAAAACTTCTGCCAATATACATACATATGAATGCAATCTAAACGGAGTAATATATAACGCGATTCGAAGTTAACGTTATCTTGGGCACTCATAAATTGATAGGCGATACTCAGTGTCACAGACAGCGCATAACAATGGACCACCAAATGTAATTGAATGCACGGCATAAAATGCCTATACAAAGCGAAAAAGGACTAGGAACAACTTTCCGTTGCTATTTCTTTCATCTCATATTCTTTTATTGTCTATGCACTCAATAGCGATGTGCAGATATCCGCAAGCGCAACAATACAACCAAACGCTTCAGCACGAACAAGCATACCAATACATACATACATAGTGGCTAAAGGCGATAAAAGTGTGTTGAAGGCAAAAATTCAGTATGAATATGACGTCTCTCCTCAGTACTGAACGCCAACAAAAAAAAAAAACACGCAATAGTCAAGTGTTCCAGTTATTGGCAGTCATGACAGCTGACTTCTATTTATTGCAGCGTATATATAGTGTAAACTATGTTCGTGTGTGTGTACGTAAATATGTAAATATGTATTTATGTACATATGTATTTATCCAGCTATTTACTGCAGCCGGTGCTTTTTAAGTGGTTCTTATTAGCATTTTTTTTTATAAGAACGTGCTTAGGATTTCAATAAATAGGTAAACACGTACGAAGAAATAAGAAGTTGCTGACTGAAATAAAATTCTACATATTTTATTGAATTAATTTAAAATACTTGGTAAAGAATTTTAGTAGTTTTAGCTTCGTATGGCAGATAGAGCGTTACAATCTTTTACAAAAATATTAAACAGGGTAAATAGAAATTATACTAAATACAGGGCTCAATTCATATTAGGTAGGCAGGTAGAAGTGGCTGCCGCCTTGGCCCATTAGGGGTATTCTCTGAGTCTTGCAAAGCCCTAGCACGGTGCTCGGATTGCACGGTTTGCAAAGCTGTCCCATAAGAAAACCGGTTTTTACCGTGCAATCCGTGCAATCTGTGCACCATGCAAGGGCTTCGAAAGACTCAGAGAATACCCCTATTGTGTTACGACAGTTTAACACCGTTCAATTATCGTTCCTGTTGAACCTCTTCGTGTAGCTGATGAATATCATTAGGCACCTTGCGTCGGTATTTGAAACCTCCCTAAGTTCGGCCAGAAGCGGTGAACTCAGACGACGCAGCTTGTTTCTACCAGGTGCATTTACACAGAGATGGTAGACTGTTCCTCCTCTTCGTCGGCCCTGCAGCTTCAGCAAAATCTTTGGACAGGTACGCCGAGGCTTTATGTATGCTTTCCTATTAGACAGTGCCCGGTTAGAGAAGTTCTAAATAGCGTTCAGAGCATCAGTTGACTGGATCTTTGCAACTTTGTGATAAACCTGAGGTTGACCTCTTTATAAAATACAGACCACCATACGATCGCTTCTTACAGGAGGACTGGTCAATCGACAAATCCTGGGACTAAGGCCCCATATATTACCTATGCCCTTTTACAAGTATAGAGGGCTACAGAAGAGCAAAAAAGTCCAATCTAACTATGGCGAAGGCTGGACAGCGATAGAGCAAATGTTTTGTACAATACTCATTCCTCAAACAAGATGTGCACAGTGTGTAGTCGATGATGCCTCATGGCTTGTACCCCGCAATTAGTCCCATCAGGGCTCATAGGTCACTCCTTATTTGTCTGATAAGGAATTTTGGTACTACCCTGTCAGACCTTTTCAGGAAACACTTGGTTGTTTTGCTGGTGTCAATACCACACCAACGGCTCTCATGGATTTCAATTATGAGCACTTTGATGGACCTCATCGTTCCCGCTATGCTTGACCCAAAAATTATCTACGGTCCAATTGGACACTCCAGTTCCAATTCATAAGCCAGCTCGTTGCCTGAAACACCACAGTGTCTTGGCACCCACACAAGTTCAGGCTCATTCCCACTTGTAACGGAGTTCAGTCTGAACTTACATTTCTAGACTATTTTTGAAGAGATGCGGACGGTTTTCAATGCCTTTAGAGCAGCTTGGCTGTCACCGAAGATACTGATTTTACGTCCGAGCCACCTTTAGCCAATTATCCAGTCTGCCACTTATTGCAAATACTTCCGATTGAAAGACCGTCGACGTCATTGCATTCAAACCATTTGAAGTTATAGTCCAGATGCCCTCAAGCTGCGGTAACATTTTCAGGCTTTGAGCCATCGGGTAGAAAGTTATCACAGGAAATCTAACGACGTCAAAAGTTCATAATCTTTTTCTTACTGAGCTATTAAGACGCGAGTCATTTAGGCTAATCAATAGGTACGACCGTTATATATTCGTAAAATTTTTAAGAATTCGGTGGTTGTAAAGAGTCATCCGCTTCGGTGATCTGCATTAAGAACCATGTCTACCCATCTTTTAGGACATTTCGTTTCCCTCGATATTGCTATGCCCAGGTAGCGACCTAACGCTTTCAATGCCGCTTGGCTGTCAATGAATGTGGTAATTTTCCCTGTTAGAGAGTTACTAGTTTGGCTAAGACAAGCTGCCTCTTTCTGTGTCTATGGTAAAGATATCCACTTAAAATATGCTGCGGCCGTCAGGCAGGCGGTTAGATTGCCTGGTATGTATACAGGTGCTTTGAATAGAGACCCGCGGCAACTAATTTTTCATCTCTGAACCATCTTTGTAGATTATAATGGCGTTCGGAATCACGTAATGTGATCAATGGCGGCAAATAAGTTAGCCTTGTTCCTGTTATGCCGCCCTCTTTAGAACTTACTCAAGATTTCTGTGTAGCCATTTTCATTCTGCTCCCACGATTTTGTTTCCTTAGCACTAGGGTAATTTTAGCGGTAGCGCCAGTAATGAAGACTTGCAGCGACTTTAAGCTCTTCTTGAGGTGCATTGCTTACAGCGGCCGAAATAGATCGTCGCTGATGTACCTGACTGTTTTCCACAAAACCAAAGCTCCAGCCCTCAGATATGATCGGATATTTCCGAAGATCTCTCACTCTACTTGGCATAGAGAACCTGAAAAAGTTATTAACTGTACGAAGAAGAGATAGAATCCCTATTTGTGAGCACTCCTTTTTGGTTTTAAGTTTTACCACGCTACCGCCTAGTCTGGTTTCAGCAATTCTAGCTCGAGAGTAAGAAGGAAAGCCTGAATGAGCTGATGACCAGCAATGCTAGCAAGGACGTTTTTGAGCTAAGAGCTCCAACGGATTTTAAGGATCTTCCAAGCCGAGCCAAGTCCAATAAAAAGGAACAGTCCAGCGCCTTCGTCTTGGTCTGCAGGCTGTATCGGAGATACAGCCGCTATATTTAAACGTAGAATACGTGGTATGGTTAAGAGCATATCCAAGTCAAAAAACGAAATCACACACTAAGAATAGAAACAGATCCACATTAACTGCAATCAACATATGTACGTATGTATGTATTTACATATGTACACACGCTGCGATTAGGTTATAAATAGCGCGCCTCTGTTTATCAAAAGCCGCATTACATACGCATATATACTTTTTGTCTCCTTCCCACACTTCCAACATATGCACGTGTTTGCAAAATGATGACGAGGTGATTTTGTATGGAAAATCATTTATGCCCATATATTTGAATAAAATAAACATATATAGAAGATATCAACCAATATTTCCCATATACCAAACGAAAGGAAAACTCTTGAATTTTTGATTAAAGAAAACAAAAACAAAATCATTCGAATGGTTTTCGAGCATTTTGGTAATGAAAAAAATTTGCAAATTTTTTCAACAATTTTTTGCCTTAAAATGCTCAATATTTGTTAAATTTATATAAAATTTGTACCCGGTAATATTTCTACTGCTCCAAAGAAGCTATATCCCGAAAACGAAAGTTATATATGCCAACAATAAGTTGCTAGAGCAGTTTAAAGGCTCAAAATTGACCCCAAAATAAGGCAATGTTTACCGTTGTTTTTACGACAGAAACCGAATTGGTTATTTACAAAAATGAATCTGTCGACAGGTTTGGAATTTTATCTTTGAAACGCCACACTTTCCTTTGAAATCGCTTTATTAGTTCTCGTGCAATAAGCGTTTTTGTGAAGCTCTAAAAATTACAACTACAACATTTGATCATAGCCCCCATACCTTAAGGTAAGACGTATTCTACGTCAAAAGTTGTACTCAAAAGAAACTTTACCACCGACAGTGAAATGTCAAAACACATACAAGCACGTGTTTGTCAGAAGGTTTATGTGTAATTCGGAAAAGGTCCACGAGTAGAGGAAACATTCTTTGCTTTGACAATTCGAGCTCAAGAACTGTCTCTTTTACCAGAAAAACATCGAATTGAGCCGTATAGACTCTATAACTTTTTGCTACTTTCGGCGTTCTAAATACATGTTTTAAAATGACCTAAGCTGAAATGTATGAGCACAAAATACCTTTATTAAAGGTATATTATTAAAGAAAGAAAGTAGGTCGCTAGACAGAAGCCGTAAATATTTGGAGCAAAGTAAAGCTACCTTTACTAGGGTCGATTTCTGTCGGCTGGAAAATTGACTCAGAAATTAACCAGCTAAAGAATTTACGTTTTACGATTGAATTGCCATTTACACAGATCACCAGGTAGGCAATTGACAAAAAGTTGCACGGTTACCAAATCAAGGTATGCTAATCATTATATAAATAGGCAATCATGCTTCCTTTACACCCCTTTTACGGCTAAACTATACTTCTAAGGTATAAACAATTATATATCATTAGAAAGGTATTTTGATGCTGAGGTGCAGGCAATTTTTAAAATTTCAAATCAGTTTAAAATAGAGCGAAAAAATCAATTCAAAAGTCACACCAATACCAATGCCGTACATGTACATGGTTGGGGCGGAAATGGCTCCTAAATGTATGCTTTAATATTGATAGCGAATTAAAGAAACGTGCTAAGCAGCAGTTCAGGAATAAAATGTATGTATGTATGTACATGAATAGATTAGACTCAAACAAGGAAGAAGGTAAAGTTGAGTATGGAGAAGAAGAAAGTGATAAATACAGAAATTAAAATAAAAGTAAAGAAACCGAGATATAAAGACAAAGAGGAAGGAAAATTTAAATACCTAACCTAATAACAATGGTGGGGGTGAATATGTAAATGAAGAAAAGAATGGACATATTTAGATCAGGATAAAGGAAAAGATAAAGATGAAGACCAAGACGACGAAGATGAAGATGAAGATGAAGATGAAGATGAAGATGAAGATGAAGATGAAGACGAAGATGAAGATGAAACACACCACAACTTAACCCCCACACCGTAATTCACCACACTTCAACTCTCTCACCACACCTTAACTCACCACACCTCAACTCACCACACCTTAACTCCACACACCTAAATTCACCACACCTTAATTCACCACAACTCAACTCACCACACGTTAACCCCCCACACCTAAATCCACCACACCGTAATTCACCACACCTCAACTTTTTTCACCACACCTTAACTCACCACACCTCAACTCACCACATCTTAACTCCCCACACCAAAATTCACCACACCTAAACTCACCACAGATAAATTCACCACACCTAAACTCACCGCACCTTTTAAGCCCACCACACCTGAATTCACAGCGCCGTAACTCCCACACCCAATTCCACCACATCGCAAACCACCACACCCAATTTCCCCACATGACATGATATCACTTTATGTGGCATCAATGACATTGCTTTAATATTGATACTGAATTAAAGAAATCTGCTAAGCAGCAGTTTAGAAATCAGATTTACGAAGATTAAGATTCATGCAAGGAAGAAGGTAAAGTTAAATATGTAGAAGAAGAAAGGGATAAAGGCAAATATTAGAATAAAAGTAAAGAAACCTAAATACAAACGAAGGTGGATATGAAGATGAAGATGAAGATGAAGATGAAGATGAAGATGAAGATGAAGATGAAGATGAAGATGAAGATGAAGATGAAGATGAAGATGAAGATGAAGATGAATATGAA